>NC_036869.1:3454083-3560362 GCF_002910315.2 Salvelinus sp. IW2-2015
CTTTTCTCTCTTCTCTCTCTTCTACTCTCCTCTCTCTCTCTCTCTCTCTCTCTCTCTCTCCTCTCTCTCTCTCTCTCCCGCTCTCTTCTCTCTCTCTCTCTCTCTCTCTCTTCTCGTCTCTCTCTCTCTTCTCTCTCTCTCTCTCTTTCTCTCTGTCTCTCTTTCTCTACTCTCTCTCTCTCTTCTCTCTCTCCTCTCTCCGAGAGAGAGAAAGAAAGAGAGAACGAGAGAATTAGAGAGAGCATACTTAAATTCACACAGGACACTGGATAAGATAGGAGAAGTACTCCAGGTATAACCAACTGACCCTAGCCCCCCGACACATAAACTACTGCAGCATAAATACTGGAGGCTGAGACAGGAGGGGTCAGGAGACACTGTGGCCCCATCCGATGATACCCCCGGACAGGGCCAAACAGGAAGGATATAACCCCACCCACTCTGCCAAAGCACAGCCCCCACACCACTAGAGGGATATCTTCAACCACCAACTTACAATCCTGAGACAAGGCCGAGTATAGCCCACAACACTGAAACACTGTTGAACCCGGTTCCCTCCTCTTTATTGGTCTTGGGAGGAAGATCACATGTCAATAAAAAAGGAGAAACTATCAGAATCAGCCAGATTTATCGAGACATTGACTGTTACATGCAGAAAGACCAAGTTAAGGATATATACATAGGCTGCACTTACACAGGCAGCCCATTGTGATCTTTTTTCCATTAATTGGTCTTTTGACCAATCACATCAGATCTTTTCACATCAGATCGTTTTCAGAGCTGATGTCATTGGTCGAAAGACCAATTACTGAAAAAAATATCAGAATTGTGCTGCCTGTGTAAATGCAGCCTTGTTGGCGAGGCCTAGGGCAGGAGGACTGTCTCCTTCTGGTTGATCTACAGTGTCCTGGAAACAGCCAAACACAAACATACATACAGGGGAGATGGTTCAAAGGGGAATCTCAACAGTGTAAGCTTTTTCTCTATTAATATTCTTCCTTTTTTCTTTTTGAATCCTCTTTCCTTGCCCGCTTCACAAAATGCATTGGAGAAGAAGGTCAGAGGGGAGGGACCTTAGACCTTTTCCTCCAATACGGTTGAGAAGGAGGACATAGAGTGAGGAATTGCAGAAAGGCCCTACAGTAGCAATTGGGGGTGATGTAGGAAGCAACTGGGGTTGATTGACACGACGCTCAACCAATAACAAAGCGGGATGTTGGTACGCCGACCAATAGAAAATCTGCATTTTGGAACTGCTACTCACACTGGAGGCCAGCTTCTCCAGCGGAGTGCCAGAGATGTTGCCAAAGTTCTCCACAACGTTACAGGGGGGCACGGAGCACCCGCAGGACCTTCTCGTCGGCCCCGGAGACGTACTGGAAACGCCCCACCATGGCCAGAAACTGCATGTCATATCTGTGGATCTGGGGGTGAGAGATCTGGTGTCAGGTAGGCTGTAGTTAAGATACAGAAGACAGGGGGGGTTAGAGATACTGAAGAGATACTGAGGTATAGTATTATAGTGAGATATCTGGTGCCAGGTGGGCTGGGGGAGGACAGGGGGGTAAGATAGTAAAGAGATACTGAGGTATAGTATTATAGTGAGATATCTGGTGCCAGTGGGCTGGGGAGGACAGGGGGGTAGAAAGAGATACTGAGGTATAGTATTATAGTGAGATATCTGGTGCCAGGTGGGCTGGGGGAGGACAGGGGGGTAAGAGGTACTAAAGAGATACTGAGGTATAGTATTATAGTGAGATATCTGGTGCCAGGTGGGCTGGGGGAGGACAGGGGTAAGATGGTAGTAAAAGATACTGAGGTATAGTATTATAGTGAGATATCTGGTGCCAGGTGGGCTGGGGGAGGACAGGGGGTAAGAGGGGTAGTAAAGGAAATGTTAGAAGAGGTCTCCTGTGGCTGCATCTCTAATGGGAGCCCTATTCCCTATAGTGTAATACCAGGGCCAATTGTCCAGGGCCCACGGTTAGGAAATGTGGCGGTAACAAATACATGCGCATATCTTCAACAGAAGTATCCATTTTTAGATAAATATAGATTTTTTTCAGTTTTATGTAGTTCTGGGAATTTTTTCCCCCACAATAGGTATTATTCAAAGTGGTACTGAACTAAAATTCACATTTTCCTTCAAAAATCACCTGAGAGAGAAATAAGCAATTTGAATGTGGTTACGTGCCTGAACACGAGACAGAAAAATGCATTTTCCCTTCTTAACAAGGTTTTCCTGCCAGACAGACACATTATAGTATAAACTTAAACAACAAATTGTTGACTCCTTGGAATCTTAACAAGTACTCTATGAGAAAATGTAGTAAAACTACTTAATCTTCACAAACTGTTCATATTTTACTGTAAATACAAAACGATGCAGCCCACAATATAACACTGCCTTATTGAAAACTTGCAAAACAGGAGGATGATATCTGGCCATTACCAAGAGGAATAAACACCTTGAAAAATTAAAGTACTTTGAGTTTTAGGACCACGGTACGTAGCCAGTAGTTTGGTTAAAAGTCTTGTCACGAACCGGCTCAAAGTTCGTAACAAAAGGGAGACAACGTGGAGAAAATGAATACCAAAATATATTTATTAATTAAGGTAACCTAAATGCAATTAACAATGGTGTGTGTAATCAGTAGTGTAAGTGAGTGTTTTGCTTGCATAAATGTGATAATGCAGGATGTTGAAAGGTGCCAAAGCACACAACCAAAAGGCCACAAAAATACCACAACAAAATCTATGACGTGTCTGCATGGAGAGAGTCTCCCCAATGAATGTGGAAGAGGTCTATTTATCCTGGGACACACCCAGGCCCAGGTGTTTCCCATGTAGCTGACGACCCTCCCAACTCCGCCCACCGGCATCTTAAGGAGACAAGAGCAAAGAGAGAATATGGGTCGTCACAGCCTTAAAACATTCTCAATTCAATCAACTTACAAGTGTTCATGCAGTAGTATACAAAATAAAAAATGTTCCTGTGGTCAAATAGAATTGCAGTATGGTTTTATTAGTAGGGCTCGGTAGGGGCATCAACATGGAAAGGTTAGCGTTTTTCATCATGCATCTTGTTCTGGAGGCAACTCTGCAGATTGGTCACTAGCTGGCATAACCACAGTCATAAAATCTGATTTAAACCTAACCTTAACCTAAACATTAACCACACTGCAAACCCTAATGCCTAACCCGAACCTTAAATTACGACCAAAAAGCTTGCCAATTTTGACCCTGCAGTTGGCCGGCCTATTTAAAGGGAAATCTTTCAGTTCTGCCTTCAGGACAAGACTAATGACACTAAAGTCCACTTGCTCAATGTGATGTCTATAGGTACTTATGGATACCCCTCTATTTTCTGTATACAGTGCATCTGTGGGTCTGCCTATAAGAATGAAAGGGGTCTATAGGTTACATCAAGGCTCTCCAACTCTGTTCCTGGAGAGCCACTCCAACCCTATTCTAGCACACCTAATTCAAAAAGGCTTCTCAACAGTTTTTACCCCCAAGTCATTAATACTCCTGAACAGGTAATCAAATGGCTACCAGGATTATTTGCACTGTCCCCCCCCCCCCCCCCAACCCCTCTTTACGCTACTGCTACTCTCTGTTCATCATATATGCATAGTCACTTTAACCATATCTACATGTACATACTACCGCAATCAGCCCGACTAACTGGTGTCTGTATGTAGCCTCGTTACTTTTGTAGCCTTGCTACTGTATATAGCCTCGCTACTGTTATTTTTCACTGTCTTTTTTACTGTTGTTTTTATTTCTTTACTTACCTATTGTTCACCTAATTCCTTTTTTGCACTATTGGTTAGAGCCTGTAAGTAAGCATTTCACTGTAAGGTCTACACCTGTTGTATTCGGCGCACGTGACAAATAAACTTTGATTTGATTTGCTGGTTGATAAGATTAGTCAGGTTAGTTACAACTGGGCTTAGAGTGAAAACCTACAGGACGGTAGCTCTTCAGGAACAGGGTTGGAGAGCCCAGGGTTACATGTACCTGTGTTTGGTCTTTCCTCCTCCAGGGTGTTAATAGCCTGGTGGTCTGGTCTGACCCCACACTGAGGATGAAGTCCCCCTCAGGGTCCCACTGCATTGAAGTGACCAGATACACCACCCCTGGACTCCACTCCACCTGGGACCACACACAGACATAACCTTGTTGCACAGCTACGGAACCTCATCCCTTCTTCCCACTATCCTGCCGACCCAACCACACTGTGCTGTAGTGTTGTCACATTTTCTTTGGGGGGGAAAAAACACTAATCAAAATTCACTCTAGGGTCCTTTAAACCTACTTTTGTAAAATTTGGTGCTATATGACTTGCAAAATTAACAAATGTAACTCTGGGCGACAATTTAAGGCTGTTTTTCCAACATTAGGACTGTTTTTCAGTCTGCTTCACGTTTTGTTTCCTTTCCTTCCTTACTCCCTAGTATCGCGACGCCGGTGTCATGACAACCCTACTGTGCTGACCCAAGATATTTTCTTTTCACATTGAACCAGGCCAGTACATCTCCACTCAGCTCAGTAGTGTAAAACAACAAGGGTAATAGAGTAGTCAACCACTCAGTCAGGTCTGGTTCCCAGGGTAACAGAGTAGTCAGCCACTCAGTCAGGTCTGGTTCCCAGGTAACAGAGTAGTCAGCCACTCAGTCAGGTCTGGTTCCCAGGGTAACAGAGTAGTCAGCCACTCAGTCAGGTCTGGTTCCAGGGTAACAGAGTATTCAGCCACTCAGTCAGGTCTGGTTCCCAGGGTAACAGAGTAGTCAGCCACTCAGTCAGGTCTGGTTCCCAGAGTAACAGAGTAGTCAGCCACTCAGTCAGGTCTGGTTCCCAGAGTAAACAGAGTAGTCCAGCACTCAGTCAGGTCTGGTTCCCAGGGTAACAGAGTAGTCAGCCACTCAGTCAGGTCTGGTTCCCAGGGTAACAGAGTAGTCAGCCACTCAGAGTCAGGTCTAGTTCCCAGGGTAACAGAGTAGTCAGCCAATCAGTTAGGTCTGGTTCCCAGGGTAACAGAGTAGTCAGCCACTCAGAGTCAGGTCTAGTTCCCAGGGTAACAGAGTAGTCAGCCACTCAGAGTCAGGTCTAGTTCCCAGGGTAACAGAGTAGTCAGCCAATCAGTTAGGTCTGATTCCCAGTCAAACACTGACAATCA
This sequence comes from Salvelinus sp. IW2-2015, assembly GCF_002910315.2. NCBI lineage: Eukaryota > Metazoa > Chordata > Actinopteri > Salmoniformes > Salmonidae > Salvelinus > Salvelinus sp. IW2-2015. The sequence continues at coordinate 3,459,266 of NC_036869.1, forward strand.
GGGTCTTTAGTCAGTCTAATTACACTTTGCACAGTCTCTCTCGAACAGTGTGGCTGACCGGGAACTCACTGTGATTAAATCTCATTTGAGATAGACCCACCACAGTGCAGCTCAATCAGTAGTCTATAGAATATAATGTAATAGGAATCTCACCTTTTTGCCTCCAGAGATGTAGAATAGAGAGAGAGCGAGAGAGACAGACAGACAGACAGACAGAGAAATGGGGCAGTCGTCTGACATTATCTAAAGTAAACCCATGGCTCCAGACAGTCCACCTAAACTCACACACTGGCATCAGCTGTGTGATGAGCGATCCCTTTTTTAGGTCAGACATTTTGCATCAGCGCAGCATCACCGCAGATCCAATAGAAATCAACACTGGTTGCATCCCAAATGGCATTGTATTCCCTACATAGTGCACTACTTTTAAAACCGGACCTGTAGGGCTCTGGACAAAAGTAGTGCACTATATAGAGAATATGGTGCCATTTGGGACGCAGTCTTTATTCTGCCCTTTATTTTAGACTGTTTGAGTAGTTTATTTGGGTCGCATCTCTTGGGTCACCTCTAAAGCACACAGTGTATAATGAAGCTGTTGGGAGTCAGAGCAGTGGGGCCAGGACTTTTTACTGACCATGTGACGTTGCAACCAGGGAAAACTATGGGCCCTAGTTATAAGGTTGGTGCTATCCCGGATCCTTTGGACGTCGCTACCCTAATCCTAACCCTTACCTTAACCCTTTTAAAATGTCAACTTCAATGGGGTAGGGACGTCGCAAGGACCCGGATAGCAAAGACCTTAGTTCTAGGCTGGTCAGGGATCCTGGATAGCAAGAACCCTACTTCTAGGCTGGTCAAAAATCCTAGATAGCAATGACCCTACTTCTAGGCTGGTCAGGGATCCCAGCTAGGAAGAACCCTAGTTCTAAGCTGGTCAAAGACCTCAGATAGCAAGGACCCTAGTTCTAGGCTGGTCAAGGAGCCCAGATAGCAAGGACCCTAGTTCTAGGCTGGTCAGGGAAAACGCCTGCCCCTACAAATTAGTAATGACCACTAGATAATCCCAGATGTCTCCATCCAACCATCTCTTATTAACAAACACCCAAACAAATCAGACACTCAAGCCAGAAGAAGTAATTATGCAAAGCTGTAAGACTCATTATTAGAAGGGAATCCATTTTGTTATTTTGGGAAATTAATTTATCGTCTAATGCGATAATGAAAGCAGTCACAGCGCTCCATATCACATTAAAGAAATGGGCACCAAAAAGGGCATAGCTCGAGAACATATTAAGACTTCACTAGGATTTGTTTAACTTGGATTCGGGTGAGAGAGCCTTTGACCTGGGAATGTAATCGCTCCATAGATCTTACAAGTAAGTTACGTCCAAATGGCACCCTAATGCTATATAGCGCACTACTTTGTAGGGAATAGGGTGTCATTTGGGATGCACTCTAACCCGTCTACCCTCTATATGACTATAAGCCTGTGTTGGAAAATCCCATTAATTTGAAAATGATCAGTAACACCAGCTGTAACAGCCAATAGAGAATAAATTATTTTCTTTCAAGATCACAACCACATGCTCCATATTTTAAATAACGCTATATTTAATTATGTAGAGAGAAAGTATGTAGTTCAATGTATAAACTAGAGCCAGAATGATCTCTTTCACAGGATAGGTGAGTGGGATAAGTCTATCAGGGTCCATATTCAAGAGTGCTGATCTAGGATCAGGTCCCCTCTGTATATATAATATTATTCAGTATAATGGAAAGGCTAAGCTGATCCTAGATCAGCACTCCTACTCTGGGAGGCTTTATGAATAAGGGCCCCGATTTTGACAATTTTCCAATGAAGTCATTTGCCAATTAGCAATAAACAAATTAAGATGACTTAAGCGGTAAACAAGTAAATTTCAGGCAGAGCGAATTGTGGGGGGAAAGAGGATTATAATGAGTGATAACATTACGACGTAAAATAAAGATAATTTTATGCAAACGAAGTCCTCACATGTATGCATTAATCCAGATCCTGACACTAATATCCATGGAAAAACAATACTAAAAACGAATCAAAATAACACAAGACAGCCTACATTAGAAACACTGTTTCTTGTGGGTTGTGTAACCAGTGGCATTTGCGGTAGGATTAAAGGCCCAGTGAAGTTAAAAATTTGATTTTTCTGTGTTTTATATACAGTTAAGTGCCAAAATAATGGAAACACTTGAGTAAATATAAAGTATATTGAAAGCAGGTGCTTCCACGCAGGTTGGGTTCATGAGATAATTGAGCAATTAACATCCTATCATGCTTAGGGTCGTGTATAAAAATGCTGGGCAGGCCATTATTTTGGCTACCATGGCCTGCCCCCATAGGATGACAATGTCCCCCACCATCCACAGATCACGAGTGGTCACTGAATCGTTTGATGAGCATAAAAACCATATACCATGACTGTTGCAGTCAACAGATCTCAACCCAAATGAACACTTATGAAAGACTCTGGAGCGGCGCCTGAGACAGTGTTGTCCACCACCATCAACAAAACACCAAATGATGGAATTTCTCCTAGAAGAATAGAGTTCCAGTCACTTGTAGAACCTATGCCAAGGTGCACTGAAGCTGTTCTGGCTTGGGGTGGCCTATTAAGACACTATGTTGGTGTTTCCTTTATTTGGTAGTTACCTGTATATTTCCACACTATGAGGTTGGCTTAATACTGTAAAAAAAATGCCCTTGTAAGAGCTGTTTGAAAAGACAGCCTCAAATTCCAGCCTGTTTTGGTGGGCTGAAGTTTTGGCCTGCCTGGTGACATCACCAGGCTGTAAATTAATAGACCAATAAAAAAAGAGAGTTTGTATTTGTATTTATTATGGATCCCCCATTAGCTGCTGCCAAGGCTACTCTTCCTGGGGTCCAGCAAAATTAAGGCAGTTATACAATTTATACAAAAAAACATTACAATACATTAACAGATTTCACAACCCACCTTGTGCCCTCAGGCCCCTACTCCACCACTACCACATATCTACAGTACTAAATCCATGTGTACGTTTGTGTATAGTGCATATGTTATTGTGTGTGTGTGTGTATGCATGTGTCTATGTTTTTTTCAAACCTCTCAGTTAATAACAGTAGTTTTCAGTTTTCCACTCCCTACTCAGACCCCTCCCAGACAGTAGAGAGAATAACCTAACTTAGCAGGCGTTTCTTTCTTTCTGGTCCTGACGAGAGGGGGAACAAATCGTTGAGTGAGGTTCTCTTCTGCACTGTTCAACCAATCCAGTAAATGTGGAGGAGTTCAGATGGAGTGTCGCCTTATTAATGTCAAAAAGCAGAAGTCGGGTCCTTTCACCTGAAAATTGGATGGAGAGAGAGGAGACAGAGAGAACAACTTATTCTGCTCCCTCAGCACTTTGGCTGTGTCAAATCTATCTAATATCTGTGTTAAGTAATACATGGGCACATTCCACTATTCTATGGAATGTAATCAATTGTTCAGAAGTGTTGCGAAATATGAGAACTCAGAATATTATTCTGGCCTCAACAATAGTCAATGAATTAATCAGTTTCCCTTGTTTGGATTGATAAAGTAGTATTTGTAGTTATAGCAGACTAGTAGTAGTAGTAAAGTGCATACAGAAAGTATTCATACCCCTTGACTGATTCAACATTTTGTTGTGTTACAGCCTGAATTAAAATTGTATCAAATAAATTCTCACCCATCTACACACAATACCCCATAATGACAAAGTGAAAACATGTTTAGACATTTTAGCACATTTATTGAAAATTAAACACAGAAATATCTTAATTTACACAAGTATTCACAACCCTGAGTCAATACTTTGTAGAAGCAACTTTGGCGGCGATTACAGCGTTGAGCCATCTTGGGTATGTCTTTATCAGCTTGCACATGTGGATTTTGAGATTTTTACCCACTCTCCTTGCAGATTTTCTCAAGCTCTATTAAATTAGATGGGGAGCGGCAAACAGCATTCTTCAAGTCTTTCCACAGATTTCCAAATGGAATTCAAGTCTGGACTTTGGCTGGGCCACTCAAGGACTTTCACATTCTTTTTTTGAAGCCATTCTAGTGTTGCTTTGGCTGTATGCTTGGGGTCATTGTCCTGTTGGAATGTAGTTGAAGTCGGAAGTTTACATACACCTTAGCCAAATACATTTAAACTCAGTTTTTCACAATTTCTGACATTTAATCCTAGTAAAAATTTTGTCTTAGGTCAGTTAGGATCTCCACTTTATTTTAAGAATGGGAAATGTCAGAAAAATAGTAGAAATAATTATTTATTTAGGCTTTTACTTCTTTCAGCATATTCCCAGTGGGTCAGAAGTTTACATACACTCAATTAGTATTTGGTAGCATTGTCTTTAAATTGTTTAACTTGGGTCAAACATTTCAGGTAGCCTTCCACAAACTTCCCACAATAAGTTGGGTGAATTTTGACCCATTCCTCCTGACAGAGCTGGTGTAACTGAGTCAGGTTTGTAGGCCTCCTTGCTCGCACACGCTTTTTCAGTTCTGCCCACACATTTTCTATAGGATTGAGGTCAGGGCTTTGTGATGGCCATTCCAATACCTTGACTTTGTTGTCCTTAAGCCATTTTGCCACAACTTTGGAAGTATGCTTTGGGTCATTGCCCATTTGGAAGACCCATTTGCGACCAAGCTTGAACTTCCTGACTGATGTCTTGAGATGTTGCTTCAATATATCCACATAATTTTCCTGCCTCATGATGCCATCTATTTTGTGAAGTGCACCAGTCCCTCCTGCAGCAAAGCTCCCCCACAACATGATGCTGCCACCCCCGTGCTTCACGGTTGGGATGGTGTTCTTCGGCTTGCAAGCGTCCCCCTTTTTCCTCCAAACATAACAATGTTCATTATGGCCAAAAAGTTATATTTTTGTTTCATCAGACCAGAGGACATTTCTCCAAAATGTACGATCCTTGTCCCCATGTGCAGTTGCAAACAGTAGTCTGGCTTTTTTTGGCGGATTTGGAGCAGTGGCTTCTTCCTTGCTGAGCGGTCTTTCAGGTTATGTCGATATAGGACTCGTTTTACTGTGGATATAGATACTTTTGTACCTGTTTCCTCCAGCATCTTCACAAGGTCCATTGCTGTTGTTCTGGGATTTATGTGCACTTTTCGCACCAAAGTACGTTCATCTCTAGGAGACAGAACGCGTCTCCTTCCTGAGCGGTATGACGGCTGCGTGGTCCCATGGTGTTTATACTTGCATACTATTGTTTGTACAGATGAATGTGGTACCGTCAGGCGTTTAGAAATTGCTCCCAAGGATGAACCAGATTGTGGAGGTCTACAATTTATTTTCTGAGGTCTTGGCTAATTTCTTTAGATTTTCCCATTATGTCAAGCAAAGATGCACTGAGTTTGAAGTTAGGTCTTGAAATACATCCACAGGTACACCTCCAATTGACTCAAATGATGTCAATTAGCCTATCAGAAGCTTCTAAAGCCATGACATCATTTTCTGGATTTTCCAAGCTGTTTAAAGGCACAGTCAACTTAGTGTATGTAAACTTCTGAACCATTGGAATTGTGATACAGTGAATTATAAGTGAAATAATCTGTCTGTAAACAATTGTTGGAAAGATTACTCGTGTCATGCGCAAAGTAGATGTCCTAACCGACTTGCCAAAACTATAGTTTGTTATCAAGAAATTTGTGGAGTTGTTGAAAAACGAGTATTAATGATTCCAACCTATGTGTATGTAAACTTCCGACTTCAACTGTAAATCTTCGCCCCAGTCTAAGGTCGTTTGCACTCTGAAGCAGACTCTCTTCAAGGATTTGCCTGTATTTTGCTCCATTTATGGTTCCCTCTATCCTTACCAGTCTCCCTGCCGCTGAAAAGCATTCCCATAGCATGATGATGCCACCACCTTCCTTCACAGTAGAGATGGTGTTAGACGGTTAATGAGCTGTGCCTGGTTTTCTCCAGACATAGTGCTACGCATTAAGGCCTAAGAGTAACATGTTTATCAGACCACAGAATCTTTCACATGCCTTTTTGCAAACTCCAGGCATGATGTCCTGTGCCTTTTTCTCTGGGTTGGCTAGTGTCTGGCCACTCTCCCATAAAGCCCAGATTGGTAAAGTGCTGTAGACTGTTGTCCTTCTGGCAGGTTCTCCCATCTCAGCCAAGCAACTCTGTAATGCTGTCAGAGTGGACACTGGGTTCTTAGTCACCTCCCTGACCAAAGTCCTTCTTACCCGGTAGCTCAGTTTGGTCGGACGGCCAGCTCTAAGCAGATACTGGGTAGTTTTATATTTTTGATGGAGACCACTGTGATCTTGGAAACTTTCAACACTCAAGAAATTGTTTTACACCCTTCCCCAGATCTCAATTCTATCTCGGAGATCTACGGACAGTTCCTTGGAATTCATGGTATAGTTTCTGCTCTGACAACTATGGGATCTTATATAAACAGGTGAGTTTCTTTCTAAATCATGTCCAAACAATTGAATTGGCCTCAGGTGGACTCATATTTATTTTATTTCACCTTTATTTAACCAGGTAGGCTAGTTGAGAACAAGTTCTCATTTGCAACTGCGACCTGGCCAAGATAATGCAAAGCAGTTCGACACATACAACAACAGAGTTACACATGGAATAAACAAACATACAATCAATAATAAGGTAGAAAAGTCTATTTACAGCATGTGCAAATGAGGTAGGATAAGAGCGGTAAGGCAATAAATAGGCCATGGTGGCGAAGTAATTACAATATAGCAATTAAAACACTGGAATGGTAGAATGAGCAGAAGATGAATGTGCAAGTAGAGATACTGGGGTGCAAAGGAGCAAGATAAATAAATCAATAAATAAATACAGTAGGGGGATGAGGTAGATTGGATGGGCTATTTACAGATGAGCTCTGTACAGGTGCAGTGATCTGTGAGCTGCTCTGACATCTGGTGCTTAAAGCTAGTGAGGGAGGTAAGAGTCTCCAGCTTCAGTTATTTTTGCAGTTCGTTCCAGTCATTGGCAGCAGAGAACTGTAAGGAAAGGTGGCCAAAGGAAGAATTGGCTTTGGGGGTGACCAGTGAGATATACCTGCTGGAGCGCGTGCTACGGGTGGGTGCTGCTATGGTGACCAGTGAGCTGAGATAAGGTGGGGCTTTCCCTAGCAGAGACTTGTAGATGACCTGGAGCCAGTGGGTTTGGCGACGAATATGAAGCGAGGCCCAGCCAACGAGAGCATACAGGTCACAGTGGTGGGTAGTATATGGGGCTTTGGTGACAAAACGGACAGCACTGTGATAGACTGCATCCAATTTGTTGAGTAGAGTGTTGGAGGCTATTTTGTAAATGACATCGATGAAGTCGAGGATCGGTAGGATGGTCAGTTTTACAAGGGTATGTTTGGCAGCATGAGTGAAGGATGCTTTGTTGCGAAATAGGAAGCCGATTCTAGATTTAACTTTGGATTGGAGATGTTTAATGTGAGTCTGGAAGGAGAGTTTACAGCCTAACCAGACACCTAGGTATTTGTAGTTGTCCACATATTCTAAGTCAGAACCATCCAGAGTAGTGATGCTGGACGGGCGGGCAGGTGCGGGCAGCGATCGGTTGAAGAGCATGCATTTAGTTTTACTTGCATTTAAGAGCAGTTGGAGGCCACGGAAGGAGAGTTGTATGGCATTGAAGCTTGTCTGGAGGTTAGTTAACACAGTGTCCAAAGAAGGGCCAGAAGTATACAGAATGGTATCGTCTGCGTAGAGGTGGATCAAATAATCACCAGCAGCAAGAGCGACATCATTGATGTATACAGAGAAGAGAGTCGGCCCGAGAATTGAACCCTGTGGCACCCCCATAGAGACTGCCAGAGGTCCGGACAACAGGCCCTCCGATTTGACACACTGAACTCTATCACAGAAGTAGTTGGTAAACCAGGCAAGGCAATCATTTGAGAAACCAAGGCTGTTGAGTCTGCCAATAAGAATGTTGTGATTGACAGAGTCGAAAGCCTTGGCCAGGTCGATGAATACGGCTGCACAGTAATGTCTCTTATCGATGGCGGTTATGATATCGTTTAGGACCTTGAGCATGGCTGAGGTGCACCCATGACCAGCTCGGAAACCAGATTGCATAGTGGAGAAGGTACGGTGGGATTCGAAATGGTCNAATGGTCGGTGATCTGTTTGTTAACTTGGCTTTCGAAGACCTTAGAAAGGCAGGGTAGAATAGATATAGGTCTGTAGCAGTTTGGGTCTAGAATGTCTCCCCCTGTGAAGAGGGGATGATCGCGGCAGCTTTCCAATCTAATGGAATCTCAGACGATACGAAAGAGAGGTTGAACAGGCTAGTAATAGGGGTTGCAACAATTTCGGCAGATACTTTTAGAAAGAGAGGGTCCAGATTGTCTAGCCCGGCTGATTTGTAGCGGTCCAGATTTTGCAGCTCTTTCAGAACATCAGCTATCTGGATTTGGGTGAAGGAGAAGTGGGGGAGGTTTGGGCGAGTTGCTGTGGGGGGTGGAGGGCTGTTGATCGGGGTAGGCTATATCTGTTCCTGGTTCTACATTTTTTGAATGGGGCATGCTTATTTAAGATGGTGGGGAAGGCACTTTAAAAGAATAACCAGGCATCCTCTACTGACGGGATGAGGTCAATATCCTTCCAGGATACCCGGGCCAGATCGATTAGAAAGGCCTGCTCGCTGAAGTGTTTAAGGGAGCGTTTGACAGTGAATCAAGTTGTAGTGTCATCTCAAGGATGATCAAAGGTAATTTGATACATACAGTGCATTCAGAAAGTATTCAGACCCCTTGACTTTTTCCCCATTTTGTAAAGTTACAGTAATATTCTAAAATTGCAGAATTTATTTCTTCTCATCAATCTACACACAATACCCCATAATGATGACGCAAAAACAGGTTTTTAGAAATGTTAGCAAATGTATATACAAAAGCAAACTGAAATATCACATTTACATAAGTATCCAGAACACTTTACTCTACTTTGTTGAAGCACATTTGGCAGCGATTACAGCCTTGAGTCTTCTTGGGTATGATGCTACAAGCTTGGCACACCCGTTTTTGGGGAGTTTCTCCCATTCTTCTCTGCAGATCCTTTCAAGCTCTGCCAAATTGGATGGGGAGCTTTGCTGCACAGCTATTTTCAGGTCTCTCCAGAGATGTTCGATCAGGTTCAAGTTCGGGCTCTGGCTGGGCCACTCAAGGACATTGAGACTTGTCCCAAAGCAACTCCTGCGTTGTCTTGGCTGTGTGCTTAGGATCGTTGTCCTGTTGGAAGGTGAACCTTCGCCCCAGTCTGAGGTCCTGAGCACTCTGGAGCAGGTTTTCATCAAGGCTCTCTCTGTACTTGGCTCCGTTCATCTTAGTCTTGATCCTGACTAGTCTCCCTTCCCCTGTTGCTGAGAAACATCCCCAAAGCATGATGCTGCCACCACCATGCTTCACCGTAGGCATGGTGCCAGGTTTTCTTCAGACGTGACTCTTGGCAATCTTGATTTCATCAGACCAGGGAATTTTGTTTCTCACGGTCTTACAGTCTTTAGGTGCCTTTTGGCGAACTCCAAGCGGACTGTCATGTGCCTTTTACTGAGGAGAGTCTTCCGTCTGGCCACTCTACTATAAAGGCCTAATTGGTGGAATGCTGCAGAGATGGTTGTCCTTCTGGAAGGTTCTCCCATCTCCACAGAGGAACTACAGCCCTAGGAAGAGTCTTGGTGGTTCCAAACTTCTTCCATTTAAGAATGATGGAGGCCACTGTGTTCTTGGGGACCTTCAATGCTGCAGACATTTTTGGTACCCTTCCCCAGATCTGTGCCTCGATACAATCCTGTCTCCTTCAACCACATTTCAAAATGTTTAAAACCTGTTTTCGCTTTGTCATTACGGTTTATTGTTTGTAGATTGCTGAGATTTTTAAAAATATTTAATACATTTTAGAATTAGGCTGTAACAACAAAATGAGTGGCACTCATCTCCCCCAGCCATTCACGGGATAGATGACGAGGAGAGACCAACCTCAGAAATTGCAGCCCAAATAAATGCTTCACAGAGTTCAAGTAACAGACACATCTCAACAACTGTTCTGAGGAGACTGTGTGAATCAGGCCTTCATGGTTGAATTGCTGCAAAGAAACCATTACTAAAGGACACCAATAAGAAAGAGACTTGCTTGGGCCAAGATACATGAGAAATGGACATTAGACCGGTAGAAATGTGTCCTTTGGTCTGGAGTCCAAATTGGGGGGTGTTGGTGGTGGTAATAGTAGTAGTGGTAGTGGTGGTGGTGGCGGTAGCAGAAGCAGACTAGTTGTAGTATTGGCAGCAGTACTAGTTGACTAGCTGTAGTAGTGGCAGCAGTAGTAGTTGACTAGTTGAAGTAGTAGCAGCAGTAGTAGTTGACTAGTTGCAGCAGTAGTAGTTGACTAGTTGCAGTACTAGCAGCAGTAGTAGTTGACTAGTTGCAAGTAGTGGCAGCAGTATGAGTTGACTAGTTGCAGTAGTGCAGCAGTAGTAGTTGACTAGTTGTAGTAGTGGCAGCAGTAGTAGTTGACTAGTTGTAGTATGCAGCAAGTAGTATTGAACTAGTGCAGTACTAGGCAGCAGTAGTAGTTGACTAGGTGCAGTAGTAGCAGCAAGTAGTAGTTGACTAGTTGACATATAGCAGCAGTAGTAGTTGACTAGTTGCGAGTAGTGGCAGCAGTAGAATGTGACTAGTTGTAGTATGGCAGCAGTAGTAGTTGACTAGTTGCAGTACTAGCAGCAGTAGTAGTTGACTAGTTGTAGTAGTGGCAGCAGTAGTAGTTGACTAGTTGTAAGTAGTGGCAGCAGTAGTAGTTGGACTAGTTGCAGTAGTAGCAGCAGTAGTAGTTGACTAGTTGTAGTAGGCAGCAGTAGTAGTTGACTAGTTGTAGTAGTAGCAGCAGTAGTAGTTGACTAGTTGCAGTAGTAGCAGCAGTAGTAGTTGACTAGTTGCAGTAGTAGCAGCAGTAGTAGTAGGTTTATTCTAGATCTGACTGTAGCTTAAATGATGTAACCTGGGGTCCCTAGCACTAACAACCTCCCTGCCAAGCTGCTGCTAGCTCCATTATTCTCCCTCCTAAAGAGACCCAGCCATCAATGACCTTCAAATACACGTTTCCTGTCGATCCTAAGGCTGAACTAATGACGTCTATAAAGCCGTCCGCTTTCACTTTGAGTGGCACCCATCTCCCCCAGCCATTCAGGGGATAGACAACGAGCAGAGACCCATCTCCCAGCCATTCAGGGGATAGATGACGAGGAGAGACAGCGACGCAACATTAAACAGATTGATTTTGATTCTGCACACAACAGCCCTGCCGTAAATCATGCGATACTCAGAGGCACACAACAAAACATGTAATCAGTCTTGTTTACTAGAGGGAAATATGGATGCGAGGTGCGACATGGGGTCTTATCGCTGGCCAGCGGATAGAGGGGGAAGAATTAAACAAGAACGACAGGAAAGAGGGGGATGGCATATTTCATTCCTCAAGAGGAAGGAGGAAAGACAAGGATAATGATGTGTGGAAATGGACGAGAAGAGAAGGCCATACGGTACAGTAAAGGGATAGTTCACATCATTGCTCAGCTTTGTCCATCCACAGGTTTATACTAAACAGCCTGGTTGCTCTCTAGGTTTCTTCCTTCTAGGGAGTTTTACCTTGCCACTGTGCAACTGTCTCGGCTCGCTCTTTGTGGTCCAGGCAGGGTTACTGTAAACTACAATCAGTCACGTCTGAGGAGGGAGGGATGCTCTGGTCTATTGGCCTCCCCGGTCCTTAATTAATAGTATTGCTCGTCGTTAGTACTTGGTGCTTAACTCCGCGGTGGGCCTAGCCACCCCACTGCTCGCCTCGACCCTCCGCTAAATTTCACCAATTACTCTAATCATCACAGAGGGGGTGAGGTTTCCTTTGTAAAGGCGTTAATTAAGACCTAGCCAGGGCTGGTCGTTTACTGCCTTGCCTTTGGTTCACTGAATTCAGTCCTGGGGCGTGTTCAGTAGGGAACACTATAGCAATACGTTTCGCAAAGGAAAATGAAAACTAGCAGATCTTATTGGAGTTCTGGTTGTTTCACTCCCTTTTCAAAAACTTTTCTCCCTACTGGATAGGAGTTGGCTCTAGAAAGGGATAGGTCTCCTTCTGGTGCAGATATGACATGTGGAAGTTCATTAGAGTTACCAGCCTCAGAAATTGCAGCCCAAATTAATGCTTCACAGAGTTCAAGTAACAGACACATCTCAACATGAACTGTTCAGAGGAGACTGTGTGAATCAGGCCTTCATGGTCGAATTGCTGCAAAGAAAGCACTACTAAAGGACACCAATAAGAAGAAGATACTTGCTTGGGCCAAGAAACACGAGCAATGGACATTAGACCGGTGGAAATTTGTCCTTTGAGATTTTTGGTTCCAACCGTCATGTCTTTGTGAGATGCGGTGTGGGTGAACGGATGATCTCCGAATGTGTATTACCCACCGTAAAGGTGTTATGGTGTGGGGGTGCTTTGCTGGTGACACTGTCTGTGATATATTTAGAATTCAAAGCACACTTACCCAGCATGGCTACCACAGCATTCTGCAGCGATATGCCATCCCATCTGGTTTGCGCTTAGTGGGACGATCATTTGTTTTTCAACAGGAGAATGATCCAACACACCTCCAGGCTGTGTAAGGGCTATTTGACCAAGAAGGAGAGTGATGTAGTGCTGCATCAGATGACCTGGCCTCCACAATCCCCCGACCTCAACCAAATTGTGATTGTTTGGGTGAGTTGGACCGCAGAGGGAAGGAAAAGCAGCCATGTGCTCAGCATGTGGGAACTCCAAGACTGTTGGAAAAGCATTCCAGGTGAAGCTGGTTGAGAAAATGCCAAGAGTGCACAAAGCTGTTATCAAGGCAAAGGGTGGCTATTTGAAGAATATAAAATATAAAATCTATTTTGATTTGTTTTTGGTTACTACATATATCTGACCATGCTACTAATGACAGAATGACAGTATAATATGTTCTCTCCAACAATGGGATTTAAAGCTGGAATCCTTAATGGTGAAACTGCCATGGCCGTTTTACAATATTACAACAAAGAAGTTACTGCAAACAACAAACCCTGTTTTTTCCCCTCTGACATCATTGCACACGCGATAGAACAGCAGCACACGTACTGCAATCATTTTTTTTTACGATTCACAATGCTCCCCATTTTATTTTAATTTTTTTATATTTTTATTATTTTCCAATATAATCCAAAAAAAGAGATACAAACATTGACATTCCTTGTAGTGTTGAATGGGATGGCAAATTTAGAGGACAAAACAAAACTTAACTCACTAATACAAAAATCCTATTAGGTGGAACATATTATAAGACAGCATATAGTCATTACAAGCAGTGTAGTTAAACCAAAAATAAATATTGAGTGGAGTACAGCACAGAGTAGCAGCAGATCATCAACCAAGTTATGAAGGGGGAACAAACCATTTATCCAGTATCGGCTGCCATATTTTGTAAAACATTGGACTTTTATTGGAGGTATTGTATCGAATCTTTTCCATATGCATTACAATCCCGTAATCACATTTCAAAAGGTAGGTACAGTCTCCAATTTCCAAAATTGCAATATGAGCCTTTTGGCTAATAGAGTACAAAGAGAGACAGCTTTCCCTTCCTGGTTATTCCCATCAACTGTACCAAACAGAGCGATCAATGGGTCTGGGGCTATAACTCCATCAAAGAATTTAGATAAGTAATCAAAAATGAGAGCCCAGTAAGCATGTAACTTAGGACATGTCCAAAATAAGTGGGTCAAAGTCCCCTCATCTTGTTTGCACCTCTCACACAGTGGTGAGGTGTCTGGGAATATTTTTATAACCTCTGAGTAATGTAACCTGTGTATCACCTTAAACTGAACAGGGTTGTGTTTGGCATTCACTGAACTGTGGTTTATATTCCTGAGTGTATCTACCCAGTCCTCATCTGAGATTTCTGAACCAAATTCCTGCTCCCAAGCCCTTTTAATAGTGTCTGTAGATACCTCTATGTGGGCCTGTAGCACATCATAAAGTCTATAGACCGACCCTTTTGAATGGGGTTTGAAAAGGATAAAGCTATCTAATGTAGGATTATTTGGCTTAATGCCATACTGTGGGATATGTGCCCTTAAGAAATTCCTGATTTGGAGGTATCTGAAAAAATGTGTTGCTGGCATGTTAAAATAAATCCTGTAAAGGATCCGACCCTTTCCCCCCCCAATTTTCACCCAAAATGACATACCCAAATCTAACTGCCTGTATCTCAGGCATTGAAGCAAGGATATGCATATTCTTGATACCATTTGAAAGGAAACACTTTGAAGTTTGTGGAAAGGTGAAATGAATGTAGGAGAATAAAACACATTAGATCTGGTAAAAGAAAACACAAAGAAAAAAACAACAATTTTTTTTGTACCATCATCTTTGAAATGCAAGAGAAAGGCCATAGTGTATTATTCCAGACCAGGTGCAATTTAGATTTTGGCCACTAGATGGCAGCAGTGTATGTGCAACGTTTTAGACTGATCCAATGAACCATTGCATTTCTGTTCATATTTTAAAATCAAAACTGTTCAAATATGCCTAACTGGTTTATTAATAACTTTTCAAGCTCATAACTGTGCACTCTCCTCAAACAATAGCATGGTATTATTTCACTGTAATAGCTACTGTAAATTGGACAGTGCAGTTAGATTAACAAGAATTTAAGCTTTCTGACAATATCAGATATGTCTATGTCCTGGGAAATTCTCTTGTTACTTACAACCTGATGCTAATCGCATTAACCTACGTTAACTCAACCGTCCCGTGGGGGACCCACCGGTCCTGAAGAAGGTTTACCCTGTAACTGTTGAAATTAAGCTAAATGACCATCAATGTATAAAAGTTGATTGTTGTGAAGCCCCTTCTCCCTCCACTGTGAAAACACCATATCATCCAATGCAGGGTGGAAAGAATGAAATCAGGCAAATTGGGCAGTCAAGGTATATATTGGGTATGTTAAGAAAATACCTCATCTGTTTCCAGATCCTAAGAGTGTGACAAATGACTGGGTTAAAGTCATAAGAGGCTTTCTTCACACATTCTGGGCTATTAATAAGTACAGGGAGCGATGAGCGTCGACAGGAGGCCTGCTCAATCAAAAGTCATGAAGGCATATCATTCTGACAGATCCCAGGTAAACTTTCCCTCCAGAAAGACACAATGTTCAGATTGGCAGCACAATAATACAGTTTAAAGTGAGGAAGGCCAAACCCCCCCTCATTTATGCAATCTTGTACTTGCATAAATGTTTCTTTGAAATTCTGGCTGCCTTGCTATCCTATAAAAATGCAACTACTATTGAATCCAGTTTCTTAAAATAGCTTTGTGGTATGAAATTGGGTAGACATAGGAAGAGGTAAAGAAACCTGGGGGTAGGACAACCATTTCAATAGAGTTCATACAACCAACCAAGGAAATATTCCAAAAATCTATATTTGTTTAAGCTGATGATTTTCATTTCCCAATTTGTTTTCAATAGCTGATCAAATTTTCTTGTCACTACAATTTGTACATCACAGTTCTAAATGGGGTAGATTGCAGAAATTGGAAAGCTGCCGCGGTCCTCCCACCTCTTCTAAGGGGGAGACACTCTAGACCCAAACTGCTACAGAGCTTTATCTATCATATCCGTCCTTTCTAAGGTCTTCGAAAGCCAAGTTAACAAACAGATCACCGACCATTTCGAAACCCACCGTACCTTCTTCGCTATGCAATCTGGTTTCCAAGCTGGTCATGGGTGCACCTCAGCCACGCTCAAGATCCTAAACCATATCATAACCTCCATCCATAAGAGACAATACTGTGCAGCAGTATTCATAGACCTGGCCAAGGCTTTCGACTCTGTCAATCACCACATTCTTATCGGCAGACTCAACAGCCTTGGTTTCTCAAATGACTGCCTCGCCTGGTTCACCAACTACTTCTCAGACAGAGTTCAGTGTGTGAAATCGAAGGGCCTGTTCTCCGGAACTCTGGCAGTCTCTATGGGGGTGCCACAGGGTTCAATTCTTGGGCCAACTCTCTTCTCTGTATACATCAATGATGTCGCTCTTGCTGCTGGTGATTCTCTGATCCACATCTACGCAGACGACACCATTCTGTATACTTCTGACCCTTCTTTGGACACCGTGTTAACAAACCTCCAGACGAGCTTCAATGCCATACAACTCTCCTTCCGTGGCCTCCAACCTCTTAAATGCAAGTAAAACGAAATGCATGCTCTTCAACCGATCGCTACCAGCACCTGCCCGCCCGTCCAGCATCACTACTCTGGATGGTTCTGACTTAGAATATGTGTACATCTACAAATACCTAGGTGTCTGGTTAGACTGTAAACTCTCCTTCCAGACTCACATCAAACATCTCCAATCCAAAGTTAAATCTAGAATTGGCTTCCTATTTCGCAACAAAGCATCCTTCACTCATAATACCAAACATACCCTCGTAAAACTGACCATCCTACCGATCCTTGACTTCGGCGATGTCATTTACAAAATAGCCTCCAACACTCTACTCAGCAAACTGGATGCAGTCTATCACAGTGCCATCCGTTTTGTCACCAAAGCCCCATATACTACCCACCACTGCGACCTGTACGCTCTCATTGGCTGGCCCTCGCTTCATATTCGTCGCCAAACCAACTGGCTCCAGGTCATCTATAAGTCTTTGCTAGGTAAAGCCCTGCCTTATCTCAGCTCACTGGTCACCATAGCAGCACCCACCAGTAGCATGAGTTCCAGCAGGTATATTTCACTGGTCACCCCCAAAGCCAATTCCTACTTTGGCCGCCTTTCCTTCCAGTTCTCTGCTGCCAATGACTGGAACGAATTGCAAAATTCACTGAAGCTGGAGATTCATATCTCCCTCACTAACTTTAAGCACCAGCTGTCAGAGCAGCTTACAGATCACTGCACCTGTACATAGCCCATCTTGTAAATAGCCCATCCAACTACCTCATCCTCAGACTGTTATTTACTTTTTTGCACGCCAGTATCTCTACTTGCACATTCATCTTCTGCACACCGATCAATCCAGTGTTTAGTTGCGAAATTGTAAGTATTTTGCCACTATGACCTATTTATTGCCTTACCTCCCTTATCTTATCTCATTTGCACACACTGTATATTTACTTTTTTTCTTCTATTGTGTTATTGACTGTATGTTTGTTTATTCCATGTGTAACTCTGTGGTTGTTTGTGTCGCACTGCTTTGCTTTACCTTGGCCAGGTCGCAGTTGTAAATGAGAACTCGTTCTCAACTAGCCTAACTGGTTAAATAAAGGTGAAATAATAATATTATTATTTTTTTTATTTTTTTATACGTTGAAAAGGTGTCTCAAATTGTAGTATATCCAGTCGTGGCCAAAAGTTTTGAGAATGACACAAATATAAATTTTCACAAAGTCTGCTGCCTCAGTTTGTATGATGGCAATTTGCATATACTCCAGAATGTTATGAAGAGTGATCAGATGAATTGCAAAGTCCCTCTTTGCCATGCAAATGAACTGAATCCCAAAACATTTCCACTGCATTTCAGCCCTGCCACAAAAGGACCAGCTGACATGTCAGTAAATCTCTCGTTAACACAGGTGTGAGTGTTGACGAGGACAAGGCTGGAGATCACTCTGTCATGCTGATTGAGTTCGAATAACAGACTGGAAGCTTCAAAAGAAGGGTGTGCTTGGAATCATTGTTCTTCCTCTGTCAACCATGGTTACCTGCAAGGAAACACGTGTCGTCATCATTGCTTTGCACAAAAAGGGCTTCATAGGCAAGGATATTGCTGCCAGTAAGATTGCACCTAAATCAACCATTTATCGGATCATCAAGAACTTCAAGGAGAGTGGTTCAATTGTTGTGAAGAAGGCTTCAGGGCKCCCAAGAAAGTCCAGCAAGCGCCAGGACCGTCTCCTAAAGTTGATTCAGCTGGGGGATCGGGGCACCACCAGTACAGAGCTTGCTCAGGAATGGCAGCAGGCAGGTGTGAGTGCATCTGCACGCACAGTGAGGCGAAGACTTTTGGAGGATGGACTAGTGTCAAAAAGGGCAGCAAAGAAGCCACTTCTCTCCAGGAAAAACATCAGGGATAGAGTGATATTCTGCCCGGAGAAGACAAGGTGAGCGCTACCATCAGTCCTGTGTCATGCCAACAGTAAAGCATCCTGAGACCATTCATGTGTGGGGTTGCTTCTCAGCCAAGGGAGTGGGCTCACTCACAATTTTGCCTAAGAACACAGCCATGAATAAAGAATGGTACCAACACATTCTCCGAGAGCAACCTCTCCCTACCATCCAGGAACAGTTTGGTGACGAACAATGCCATAAGGCAAAAGGGATAACTAAGTGGGTCGGGGAACAAAACATAGATATTTTGGGTCCATGGCCAGGAAACTCCCCAGACCTGACAAACAAAACCCCACAAATTCTGACAAACTCCAAGCATTGATTATGCAAGAATGGGCTGCCATCAGTCAGGATGAGGCCCAGAAGTTAATTGACAGCATGCCAGGGCGGATTGCAGAGGTCTTGAAAAAAAAGGGTCAACACTGCAAATATTGACTCTTTGCATCAACTTCATATAATTGTCAATAAAAGCCTTTGACACTTATAATTATACTTCAGCATTCAATAGTAACATCTGACAAAAAATATCTAAAGACACTGAAGCAGCAAACTTTGTGGAAATTGATATTTGTGTCATTCTCAAAACTTTTGGCCACGACTGTACACACTACCGTTCAAAAGTTTGGGGTCACTTAGAAATGTCCTTGTTTTTGAAAGAAAATCTAATTTTTTGTCCATTAAAATAATAATAAAATTGATCAGAAATACTGCGTAGACATTGTTAATGTAGTCAATGACTATTGTAGCAGGAAACGGCTTATTTTTTATTGAATATCTACGTTGGCGTACAGAGGCCCAATATCAGCAACCATCACTCGTGTTCCAATGGCACGTTGTGTTAGCTAATCCAAGTTTATCATTTTAAAAGGCTAATTGATCATTAGAAAACCCTTTTGCAATTATGTTAGCACAGCAAAAAACTGTTGTCCTGATTAAAGAAGCAATAAAACTGGCCTTCTTAAGACTAGCTGAGTATCTGGAGCATCAGGATTTGTGGGTTCGATTACAGGCGCAAAATGGCCAGAAACAAAGATATTTCTTCGAAACTCGTCAGTCTATTCTTGTTCTGAGAAATGAAGGCTATTCCAYGCGAGAAATTGCCAAGAAACTGAAAATCTCATACAACGCTGTGTACTACTCCCTTCACAGAACAGTGCAAACTGGCTCTAACCAGAATAGAAGGAGTAGGAGGCCCCGGTGCACAACTGAGCAAGAGGACAAGTACATTAGAGTGTCTAGTTTGAGAAACAGACACCTCACAAGTTCGCAAATGGCAGCTTCATTAAATAGTACCCGCAAAACACCACTCTCAACATCAACAGTGAAGAGGCAACTCTGGGATGCTGGCCTTCTAGGCAGAGTTGCAAAGAAAAAGCCATATCTCAGACTGGCCAATAAAAATAAAAGATTAAGATAGGTAAAAAAACACAGACAGAGGAAGATTGTAAAAAAGTGTTATGGACAGAGTTTGAGGTGTTCGGACCACAAAGAAGAACATTCGTGAGACGTAGAAAAAATGAAAAGATGCTGGAGAAGTGCTTGAAGCCATCTGTCAAGCATGGTGAAGGCAATGTGATGGTCTGGGGGTGCTTTGGTGGTGATAAAGTGGGAGATTTGTACAAGTTAAAAGTGATCTTGAAGGAAGGCTATCACTCCAATTTGCAACGCCATGCCATACACTGTGGACGGCGCTTAATTGGAGCCAATTTCCTCATACAACAGGACAATGACCCAAAGCACAGCTCCAAACTATGCAATAATTATTTAGGGAAGAAGCAGTCAGCTGGTATTCTGTCTATAATGGACTGGCCCGCACAGTCACCGGATCTCAACCCTATTGAGCTGTTGTGGGAGCAGCCTATGGTACGTAAGAAGTGCCCATCAAGCCAATCGAACTTGTGGGAGGTGCTTCAGGAAGCATGGGGTGAAATCTATTCAGATTACCTCAACAAATTGACAACTAGAATGCCAAAGGTCTGCAAGGCTGTAATAGCTGTAAATTGAGGATTCTTTGACGAAAGCAAAGTTTGAAGGACACAATTATTTCAATTAAAAATAATTATTTATAACCTTGTCAACGTCTTGACTATATTTCCAATTCATTTTGCAACTCATTTCATGTATGTTTTCATAGAAAACAAGGACATTTCTAAGTGACCCCAAACTTTTGAATGGTAGTGTATGTCGGCCTGGGATAAAACCTGTCTGGTCAGGGTGTATGATGTCAGAAATATATTCTTCCAATCGGATTGCCAATATTTTTGTCAACACCTTATTTTCTATGGGGAGCCACGAAACGGGGCGATAAGACAACATCTCCATGGAATCTATCTTTTTTCAAGATCAGTGCTATAGTAGCCTCATGCAGTGTTTGCGTGAGTTTGCCATTTTCTTTGGAATGTTTAGACATTCGCAACAGAAGTGGCGCTAGACTGGCGCAGTACTTCTTATAGAATTCTATTACAGATCCATCGGGCCAAGGGGCCTTGCTGTTTGTAAATTGTGCTATCACTGTGTTAATCTCCTTTAAAAAGTTATCCCGGCATCGAGTGCAGCCGCTGCGCACTAGTTTAGGAAGTTCACATTCAGTGAGAAAGCGTTCCATAGTTTGTGGATCAGCAGCATCGCATTTCGATTGATATAGCTATGAGTATAATATTCATTAATATCCTGCAGATTTGTTACTATTTTACCATTCTTCTATTTTATGAATAGCTCTAGATGCCTGTACGTGCTTTAGCTGTCTTGCTAATCATTTATGTGGTTTGTCACCCAGTTCAAAATAACTTTGTTGCATTCTAGCAAGTAAAGAGCTCACCCGTTTTGAAAGGATGGTATTGTATTCATATTTAAACTTTGTGATCTTCTCAAGGACTGCATTCGAGGAAATCTCGTTTGCCTAACTCTTATCATTTCTTTCAGCCTAGTATTGGTGCGTTTCTTCCTCTCCGATGTATATGAAATAATGTGACCTCTAATCACAGCCTTGAGAGATTCCCAAAGGGTAGAGTCGTCAACATCCCCCATGTCATTAGCTCCAAGGAAAAACGTTATCTGCTCCTTCAAATACTGACAAAAAGTATCATCTTTCAATAAGTGAGCGTCTAAGCGCCACGGACGACGACCTGCATACATATTGTACAGTTTCAGCACCATGGACAGCGGAGAGTGGTCTGTAAGTAGAATCGGGTGACAGGTAACCAACACAGCTGCTGAAATTAGTTGAGTCCAACAAAAAATTGTCAATTCTGGAATATGATTTATGAACTGACGAGAAGAATAATCCCTATCTGTTGGGTGTGTCAGCATCCAAATATCGACAATGTTAAGGGTTGTCATCAATATATTTAGACAGACACTGGCATTTGATTGTTGGAGTGACCTTGATAGCTGTTTATCTAAAAGAGGATCTAGTCTCCTCCAACAATAACACTTGTATCCAACATATTTGGTCTTAAACACTCTTTGAAAAAATTATGGATCATCGAAGTTGGGTCCATATAAATTGACCAAGGTTATTGGTATCGAATTCAGTGTACCAGCCACAATAATATACCGACCATTAGGATCTGAAATCGAGGATGAGTAAATACAAGGAATGTTTTTCCTTATCAGGATTCTTCTCCCTCTCGCTTTTGCATCAAAATGATAGTGGTATATCTGATTGATCCAGCTGACTCGTAGTTTGGCCTGAGCCGAGCGTTTAATATGACTTTCTTGAAGAAGCACTATGTCAATGGCCAGTGATTTAAGATGAGAAAAAAACCTTGGCTCTTTTCACAACATGACCTAAGCCATTGCAGTTCCAACTGACTATTTTTATTCCACCAGGTCTACTCTGTGCTCTTTATTCCACCTGGTCTACTCTGTGCTCTTTATTCCACCTGGTCTACTCTGTGCTCTTTATTCATCCAGGTACCTACTCTGTTGCTTCTTTATTCCCCTAGGTCTACTCTGTGCACTCTTCCTCACTCTCCACCAGGATCCTACTCTGTGCTCTTCTACCTTCACCTAGGTCTACTCTGTGCTCTTTATTCCACCAGGTCTACTCTGTGCTCTTTATTCCACCAGGTCTACTCTGTGCTCTTTATTCCACCAGGTCTACTCTGTGCCCGGTCACTATGTGGCATTTCTTATTTTAGAGCAAATTGTTTCTGTCATATAAAACCCAAAAGAAAAACGTCCCGCCGTGCGGGAGCTTGTCATACCGCCTGTATTAATAAACGTGAACATAAAACACAGACCCCATCCCCCCTCCCATCCCCCCTCCCGTCCCTTTACTGAGTGACTTCCCCAAACAAAGCACTCCTTGACTAACACACAAACCTTAGGGTGCCTAGACATAACACTTAAACTCGGCACCTATAGATGCTCTGCATATAAACAAAGATTAAATAACACATAACTCTCACGTTAGGGGGTGAGTGGGACTAAAACATGATATTGCTTATGTGACATTGTTTAGCCTAACATCTCAACCATCATTATAAGTCCCCATTTCTGATCGAAAAGACATCGGCAGAAAATTCAAAACACATTCCTGGCCTGTATTTGGCCACTTAGCCGGCTGACACAGCAGTTCTGTATCGTCAGACAGGGAGCTTGCTTGACAAGAACAGTTCGGCTTCTTTTGGATTGTCAAACGTACAGTTGATCTGTCGACTGTCACCTTAAACTGAGCTGGGAAGAGGAATCCGTATAGAATGTTGGCCGCCGTGCATTTTGCCCTGCAACTTATAATACTCTTTCCGTTGGTTCCTCCAAAGTAAGATCTGGGTAGAAAGACACCCTGGCTCTGTTGTAGTTCAAACTTCTTATGGCTGAGATCCCGTTAACAGGATCGACTTGACAACAGCCAGTGAAAGTGCAGGGCGCCAAATTCAAGCAACAGAAATCTCATCAATAAAATTCCTCAAACATACAAGTATTTTACACCATTTTAAAGATAAACTTGTTGTAAATCCAGCCACAGTGTCCGATTTCAAAAAGGCTTTACCACGAAAGCACACCAAACGATTATGTTAGGTCAGTACCTAGTCACAGAAAAACACAGCCATTTTTCCAGCCAAAGAGAGGAGTCACAAAAAGCAGAAATAGAGATAAAATGAAATCACTAACCTTTGATATCTTCATCAGATGACACTCATAGGACTTCATGTTACACAATACATGGTATGTTTTGTTCGATAAAGTTCATATTTATATCCAAAAATCTTAGTTTACATTGGCGCGTTATGTTCAGTAAAGTTTTTGCCTCCAAAACATCCGGTGATTTTGCAGAGAGTCACATCAATTTACAGAAATACTCATAATAAACATTGACAAAGAATACAAGTATATACATGGAACTTTAGATAAACTTCTCCTTAATGCAACCGCTGTGTCAGATTTCAAAAAACTTTACGGAAAAAGCACACCATGCTATAATCTGAGTACAGCGCTCAGAGCCCAAACAAGCCATACAGATATCCGCCATGTTGTGGGGTCAACAGAAGTGAGAAATAGTATTATAAATATTCACTTACCTTGATGATCCATTCAGAATGCACTCCCAGGAATCCCCCGTTCGATAACGTCCATAATTTATATCCAAATACCTTCTTTTTGTTTGCGCGTTTAGTTCCAAAATCCAAATTGATGATGCGCATGTCAGACGAAAAGTCAAAAAAATCCATTACAGTTCGTAGAAACATGTCAAACGATGAAAGAATCAATCTTTAGTATGTTGTTATATGCATATCTTAGCTTCTGGGACTGAGTAGCAGGCAGTTTACTCTGGGCACCTTATTCATCTAAGCTACTCAATACTGCCCCCAGCCATAAGAAGTTAAGGGGAACTTTTGACTAGCCAGCTTGAGGATGAGATCCCTAGTCTGGGGATAGTGCAGCCGTGCGATGAATGGCCTTGGGGCCTCGCCCTTGGCTGGCTTCGTTGCCTGTGATCTGTGTGCGCAGTTGATCAGGATGGGAGTTTTGAAGTGTTCACTCCCCAGCAGTGCCGGTATCAGATAAATATTCAGATGTTCGGGCGTCTTGAATGCGATTCAAGCATTTCCTGTCGGACTTTCAGTGTTTTGTTGTGCACTGTTCCTCAATGTCCTGTAGCCTGGCCTCGTGATGAACTGTTGTCTGCTCAACCTCATGCACCCTGCCCTTGGTTGCCTTCACAGTTTCAGACAAAGTCCTAATACTCGTTGAGATGTCAGCCAACCATGTGTCCACCTTTTTTCTTAGTGAGTTTATAGCGGCCAGTCGGTCACTTGGAGTAGGTTCTGTGGGGAGCTCGTGGGTTGGCGATGTTGACATTGGTTCGTTTTCTGTCTCATCCAAATTAGCTTGTTTAGCGCCCCCTTTTTCGATGCTTTTTCCTTTTGTCATATTGTCAGACAATGTTTGAAGTTATAGGTTGTGAGAGATTAAGATAAATATGAAATTATTTTTAAATTGAGCGGCGCTCTAACAAAACACATATATTCCATAGCACACTCTCTAGCGCCCCCCCAGCTCCTCATCTTTTCTTCGTCAAACAAAATGAAAAAAAGAGAGAAATAGTAATGCTGTCTTTTTGTAGGCACTACCAACGCCATGGTTCGCTGGTCAAAGCCTATGGGGAAATTAATGGAGTTTTTGTAGGGTTTTTGAAGAAAGCTGAAAAGAAGGTCTGTGGTAAGCACAGGCTTAGGAGATCTTATACATTTTGGTCTATGAGATAATCTTCAACAGCTAACACACCATTTTTTTGCATTTATGTAATTTAAAAAATCACAAAGCACATAAAGGCTTCATAATTCCTAAAGGTCATGTTAACTGACTGATATTATATCATAAAACAAAACATAAGATCTCCTAAGCCTGTGTTAACCTCTGACCTTATTTTCAGCGTTTATCCAAAAACCATATTCTTTCCCCACAGGAATAGCTGAACGAACCAGAGGTAACTAATTTCCGTTATTTAGGAGCTGGAGAGCTCCATAACAGCAACCGTGGGGTGGACAGTTGCGCTGTTACTGGGGAAGGTTATCTAAGGTCTCTACCACAATACACCTGTCACTCCTGAAACTCAGGGCAGATGGGGAGGAATTTACAACTTCCACACTTCTCTTAAATTTAGCCCAGCACTGATGAAAACAGCAGAAGTTCTGCGCTCCAAGAGAGGGGTTGGGGGGGTCTGGTATGTCTTTCATTGTCCCTTCTTCCCCTGTCAGCTCTCTCTGGCTTGTGACTGATAGCAAGGAGGCAGGGAGGAAACCAACCCATACAAGCCCAACCTACAGTGTAGAACTGTCGGCTAATGGCATCAGCCTCTAACAATGCCATTTCTACAATCTAACACCACATCAGTAACAGAATCAAATTATAAACCGGGTAGTTTGGGTCCTGGTTAACAGACAATATACCACAGGTATGACACAATATTACTTGTTTGCTGTTCTAATTAAGTTGGTAACCAGTTTATAATAGCAATAAGGCACCTCAGGGGGTTGCGGTAGGGCTAAGGGCTGTATCCAGGCACACTATTGAAACATAGCGGGGGCATGATGACGAGAGAGAGAGACGGACAGAGAGAAAAGAGAGCGTGGCCTTGATGACATTTCAACATTTCATTTCATCACAACAGCTGCTGAAGACAGATGAGACAGAGAGACAGACAGCAAGAGACAGAGACAGGGGTGTTGACCTTTAACAGTGTAGGATTTGAAAAATGACAAAGCTGTGAAAGGAAAGATGGTTGTTTCCCAAACAGCACTCTATTCCCTATAGAGTGCACTACTTAAGACCACTATAGTGGACTATATAGGGAATAGTGTGCTATTTGGGACACAGATCGAAGCCTCCTGTTGACACTGACCTGCTCCACCCACACCCCCTAGCCCTCCTCTGGAGCCCACAAGATCATGGTCTTGTCCATAGACACAGAGAGCAGGCTCAGAGACTGATGCTGGTCGCATCCTGTAGGGGGAGTTGCCCCTAGAAGCTGATCTGGGGTAAGTTTGTGCATTTCCCCCACTAATGATTAAGTTTAGGATTGGGGCAGGGGAAGTGGATCCTAGATTTGTACCTAGGGGAAACCCCCTGGAACCACAATACAGCATATGCAGGTTGGATGGGTAAAAAATCATGACAGAACTGCAGCAGGCAGGCAGACAGACAGTGAGTGATGTGAACTAATAAAAGAGTTTAGGGGTCACCCTTTCTGATTTCATGGGTGTATGGTAGGCCCATCAAACAAATCACTCCCTCCAACTAATGAAATCATTGAGTGGTATGGCACCACCACATCACAGTGAAATAAGAAAAGTCAGATCAGTTACTGAATGGTGTATAGGTTGACAGTACAGTACCTTTGATGACAAGGGTCTGCCAGTGGACTCCATAGACCTTGTTCTCGTGTCCGGCCAGGACTGACTCTAGGGTCACTGCAAACACTGAGGAGGCATCTGGGGAGAGGAGACAACATACATAGACTACATGACCAAAAGTATGTGGACACCTGCTCATGAAACATCTCATTCCAAAATCATGGGCATTAATATGGAGTTGGTCCTCCCTTTGCCGCTATAACAGCCTTCAACTCTTCTGGAAATGCTTTCCACTAGATGTTGGAACATTGCTGTGGGGACATGCTTCCATTCAGACACAAGAGCATTAGTGAGGTCGGGCATTGATGTTGGGCGATTAGGCCTGGCTCAGTCGGCATTCCAATTCATCCCAAAGGTGTTCGATTGGGTTGAGGTCAGGGTTCTGTGCAGGCCAGTCAAGTTCTTCCACACCGATCTCGACAAACCATGTCTGTATGGACCTCGCTTTGGGCACAGTCATGCTTAAACAGGAAAGGGCCTTCCCCAGATTGTTACCACAAAGCTGGAAGCACAGAATCTTCTAGAATGTCATTGTATGCTGTAGCGTTAAGATTTCCCTTCACTGGAACTAAGGGGCCTAGCCCGAACCATGAAAAACAGCCCCAGACCATTATTCCTTCAACACCAAACTTTACAGTTGGAACTAGGCATTGGGACAGGTAGCGTTCTCCTGACATCTGCCAAATCCATATTAGTCCATGGGAATGGCAGATGGTGAAACCAGAGTCCAATGGCGGCGGGCTTTACACCACTCCAGCCGACGCTTGGCAGTGCGCATGATCTTAGGCTTGTTTGTGCGGTTGCTCGGCCATGGAAACCCATTTCATGAAGCCCCCGACGAACAGTTCTTGTGCTGACGTTGCTTCCAGAGGCAGTTTGAAACTCAGTAGGGAGTGTTGCAACCGAGGAGAGACATTTTTGCGTGTTACTCGCTTCAGCACTTGGCGATCCCGTTCTGTGAGCTTATGTGGCCTACCACTTCGCGGCTGAGCCGTTGTTGCTCCTAGACTTTTCCACTTCACAATAACAGCACTCACAGTTGACCGGGGCAGCTGTAGCAGGGCAGAAATTTGACAAACTGACTTGTTGGAAAGGTGGCATTCTATGACGGTCCCACGTTGACAGTCACTGAGCTCTTCAGTAAGGCCATTCTACTGCCAGTGTTTCTATGGAGATTGCATGGCTGTGTGCTCGATTTTATACACCTGTCAGCAACGTTGTGGCTGAAATAGCCGAATCCACTAATTTGAAGGGGTATATATACATACTTTTGTATATATAGTGTACATGAATCTTTATTGTACAATCACAAACTCCATCCACATATGTGTGATAACTTAGTCAGTCAAATACATTTTTAGAATCATACGGTTGTTGCCAGGGATCAAACAATACACATTCCCGACTAAAATAAAACATAAATCCAATGAACATTGGCAATGATGACATTCACATTAATGATCACGTGACTGTTTATTACTACATTAACGCAGATCTTGTTGATAGATAGACATTCATTGTCCTATGAAATCCACAAAAACCTGATGTTTTTATTGCATCATTCATTTTTTTATAAGAAAATTCTTCTAATTAACAGAAATGTTCTAATGAAGCCTGATAACGAATGTCTACTCACCGGTTACTGTCAGTTTAAAGACGTCCTCAGTCATCCTAATGGTGTGTTCATCCTGCGTGTTTCCCTCGGTCCCAGATTTGGCAACCAGCCTCCACACATGGATCAGACAATCCTGAGCACAGCTGGCCAGTAACAGATCCCCCTCTGTACAGCATGGAGGTAGACATTAGTTTGTTTTTATTTAGTATATATTTTTAATTTAAAGGGATCGTTCACTCAATTCAAACTGCATCATCATCATCATCACTACAGTTTTTGCTCTGTACTGAAAGTGCTCTATCTTGGAAACTTGACTGCTGACATGCACAATTTTGTGGGTGGACTAATGAACAAAATACCAAAAAATATTTGAGTGAACTGTGCCTTTAATTGTATATATTCCCTATATAGGCCTAGTGCCATTTCAGATTCACTCTAGATAAGATGGCTGAGAAGAGAACACACAACTTCTCAAAACTAAGGCCACCTTGGGAAGAGTAACAGGGAGAGGAGGGGGTTGAAAGGAAGGGGGTGATTAGGTGGCCATTGTAGTATAAGGGGGCCAGGTTGGGCCTTGCCAGGACCCCAGGGTTAACACCACTATTCCTGCAACAAGAGGGAATCTTCAGTGACCACAGAGTGTCAGAACCTTGGTTGAACCGTGTCTTCCAAAAGTTGGAATTAAAAAGACCCCCAGCTGAACTCAAAGACAGGGCTGCGGAGCCACGCTGCTTGAAGGATACAGTATATCTGAGAGAGGGGTGGAACGAAAGCATTGACTAGGCCCTGCTGCACCCGTTTCATGCATTATAGAAAGACTTCAGTTTGCAATAGCAAATCAAATTAAGCAAATGCCCCAGTCATAAAAGGATGGATTTTCATTTTATTTTATAGTAGAGAGAGACTGGAGAGAGAGGACTTTTGCAAAGCCTATGGGGCTGGTACATATAAATTAATCTCTGACTGCATCCCATAGGCCTCTGGTCAAAAGTAGTGCACTATGAAGGGAATAGGGTGCCATTTGGGACACAGCATCTCTCTCCACCTCTAATGGTCACCCAGCTTGGAGTAGTTCATTGACTGAGTGGGATGAGTCCAGTGGAGAGGGCTGGTGAAGGAGATGAAATAGCTTTTACAAACCCTGGGCTGAAACCCAAATTGCATCCTATTCCTTATTATAGTGCGCCACTTTGGACCAGGGCCCATGGGGTTCTGTTCAAAATTAGTGCACTATATTAAGCCCATAGGGTGCCATTTGTGATGTAGGCCTGAACAAAGCACTGCTGGAGTACATCTGGATTGGGTTGCACAACTCAAGTAGGCAGCTGAATATACATATACCAGAAATACTTCCCCATATTTTGTCATAACATCTCTGATTATTAGACAGATTTATGACTAACATGTAAATGTAAAATAAGGCAGTGAGGAAACAGATCGCTAAACACTGGTGTGGTCCTCACCTAAATACACCCACTCCACACCACAGATCCAATCCTCATGCCCTTGCAAGGAGAAGACTTTCATGAACTGTCAGAGACATGGGGAGAAAAGGCCAGCATCAATGTAAATTAATATGTTTATGAATACAACATAGTCGATTTATTGATTTTTACATTACTGTCCATTAATTTGTTGGCCAATGCCAGCTATTTGATTTCGCTCACCTGTCCATTGCACTGCACATACAAATGTGTTCTGCAATCTCGCCACAGCAGGCCAGTATGGGAACTAGAAACAGCTTACCTCTGCTGGCTGGCAAAAATGCTAGCGAGACATCCATCATGAAGCCTCTCCCAAACGATATGGTTTGTGTTCACTCCGCTTCAGGGAGAGAGAGGGCGGAAAAAATTAAAAAATTAGCCTTTATAATAGGGTGTGAGTCATACTTGTACAAAACAGGCACGAAAATTACACAAAAACATTGGGTTCCATACATCACCGACAAGCGTTCCTAAATCAACTGCTCCCAGATTATTTCACTAACTCATCCTAGAGAAGTGAGATGGCTAATCGCTAGGCTAGTTCTTTTGAGGCAAGCTGCAGAGACATTTGTCAAACGGTGACATGTTTTTCTTCTCTCCTTTCGCCAGAAACCCAGGGGTCTTCCAGGCACTAGCAGCACATGCTGGCAGCAGAGCTCCGTCTGGCCTACATAAGACAACACACCCTGAGGACAGACCCCAGACCGCATCCCAAATGGCACCCTATTCCCTATATAGTGCACTACTTTTGACCAGGGCCAATAGGGAATAGGGTGCCATTTGGGACGCAGCCCCAGCCACACGCTCATCTCCATGACTGTCATGTAACATCAACATTCACTCCCCCCCCACACCCGCTAACATACAGAGAGGAAATACCAACCAATGCCACAAAAACACCTAAACCCAGAACTAAAATCATGCACAAATGCATCAGATGCTTGATTAGCTTCTGGGAAGAGATGCATGAGATAAGATACACTACATGACCAAAAGTATGTGGACACCTGCTCATGAAACATCTCATTCCAAAATCATGGACATTAATATGGAGTTGGTCCCCCCTTTGCTGCCATAACAGCCTTCAACTCTTCTGCGAAGATTTTACACTAGATGTGGGAACATTGCTGTGGGGACTTGCTTCCATTCAGCCACAAGAGCATTAGTGATGTCTGGCACTGATGTTGGGTGATTAGGCCAGACTTACAGTCAGGGTTCCAATTCATCCCAAAGGTGTTTGATTGGGTTGAGATCAGGGCTTCAGGGCTCTGCGCAGGCCAGTCAATTCTTCCACACCGATCTCGACAAACCATTTCTGTATGGACCTTGCTTTGTTTACGGGGGAATTGTCTTGCTGAAAGAGGAAAGGGCCATCCCCAAACTGTTGCAACAAAGTTGGAAGCACAGAATGGTCTAGAATGTCATTGTATGCTGTAGCGTTAAGATTTCCCTTCACTGAAACTAAGGGGTCTAGTCCAAACCATGAAAAACAGCCCCAGTCCATTATTCCTCCTCCACCAAACTTTACAGTTGGCACTATGCATTGGGGCAGGTAGCGTTCTTCTGGCATCCGCCAAACCATGATTCGTTCATCGGACTGGCAGATGGTGAAGCGTGATTCATCACTCCAGAGAATGTGTTTCTACTGCTCTAGAATCCAATATGTGCGAGCTTTACACCACTCCAGCCGACGCTTGGCATTGCGCAAGGTGACCTTAGGCTTATGTGCGGCTGCTCGGCCATGGAAACCCATTTCATGAAGCTCCCGACGAACAGTTCTTGTGCTGACGTTGTTTCCAGAGGCAGTTTGGAACTCGGTAGGGAGTCTTGCAACGGAGGACAGACAATTGTTATGTGCAACAGCACTCAGCAATCCCGTTCTGTGAGCTTGTGCGTGGCCTACCACTTCGTGGCTGAGCCGTTGTTGCTCCTAGACGTTTCCACTTCACAATATATACACACATATATACAGTTGAAGTTGGACGTTTACATACACTTAGGTTGGAGTCATTAAAACTTGTTTTTCAACCACCACCAATTTCTTGTTAACAAACTATAGTTTTGGCAAGTCGGTTAGGACATCTACTTTGTGCACGACAGAAGTAATTTTTCCAACAATTGTTTACAGACAGATTATTTCACTGTATCACAATTACAGTGGGTCAGAAGTTTACATACACTAAGTTGACTGTGCTTTTAAACAGCTTGGAAAATTCCAGAAAATTATGTCATGGTTTTAGAAGCTTCTGATAGGCTAATTGACATCATTTGAGTCAATTGGAGGTGTACCTGTGGATGTATTTCAAGGCCTAACTTCAAACTCAGTGCATCTTTGCTTGACATCATGGGAAAATCAAAAGAAATTAGCCAAGACCTCAGAAAAACAATTGTAGACCTCCACAATCTGGTTCATCCTTGGGAGCAATTTCCAAATGCCTGAAGGTACCACATTCATCTGTACGCAAGTATAAACACCATGGGACCAACCAGCCGTCATACCGCTCAGGAAGGAGACGTGTTCTGTCTCCTAGAGATGAACGTACTTTGGTGCAAAAAGTGCAAATCAATCCCAGAACAACAGCAAAGGACTTTGTGAAGATGCTGGAGGAAACAGGTACAAAAGTATCTATATCCACAGTAAAACGAGTCCTATATCGACATAACCTGAAAGGCCGCTCAGCAAGGAAGAAGCCACTGCTCCAAAACCGTCATAAAAAGCCAGACTACGGTTTGCAACTGCACATGGGGACAAAGATCGTAATTTTTTGAGAAATGTCCTCTGGTCTGATGAAACAAAAATAGAACTGTTTGGCCATAATGAACTTTGTTATGTTTGGAGGAAAAAGGTGGAGGCTTGCAAGCCGAAGAACATCATCCCAACCGTGTAGCACGGGGGTGGCAGCATCATGTTGTGGGGGGTGCTTTGCTGCAGGAGGGACTGGTGCAATTCACAAAACAGATGGCATCATGAGGGAGGAAAATTATGTGGATATATTGAAGCAACATCTCAAGACATCAGTCAGGAAGTTAAAGCTTGGTCGCAAATGGGTCTTCCAAATGGGCAATGACCCCAAGCATACTTCCAAAGTTGTGGCAAAATGGCTTAAGGACAACAAAGTCAAGGTATTGGAGTGGCCATCACAAAGCCATGACCTCGAATCCTATAGAACATTTGTGGGCAGAACTGAAAACGTGTGTGCGAGCAAGGAGGCCTACAAACCTGACTCAGTTACACCAGCTCTGTTAGGAGGAATGGGCCAAAATTCACCCAACTTATTGTGGGAAACTTGTGGAAGGTTACCCAAAACGTTTGACCTAAGTTAAACAATTTAAAGGCAATGCTACCAAATACGAATTGAGTGTATGTAAACTTCTGACCCACTGGGAATGTGATGAAAGAAATTAAAGCTGAAATAAATCATTCAACTATTATTCTGACATTTCACATTCCTAAATTAAAGTTGTGATCCTAACTGACCTAAGACAGTACATTTTTACTGGGATTAAATGTCAGGAATTGTGGAAAAACTGAGTTTAAATGTATTTGGCTAAGGTGTATGTAAAATTCCGACATCAACTGTATATACACCAAACAGATATAGTAAGAATGACATGCATGGTGGAAAACTAGGCAAATCAGTTAAGAAGAAATTCTTATTTACATTGACGGCCTACCCCGGCCAAACCCGAACGACGCTGGGCCAATTGTGCGCCGCCCTATGGGACTCCCAATCACGGTCGGATGTGATGCAGTAACAATAACAGCACTTACAGTTGACCGGGGACAGTTCTAGCAGGGCAGAAATTTGAGGAACTGACTAGTTGGAAAGGTGGCATCCTATGATGGTGCCACGATGAAAGTCACTGAGCTCTTCAGTAAGGCCATTCTACTACCAATGTTTCTCTATGGAGATTGCATGGCTGTGTGCTAAGCTTCTCGTTAGTCGTCGTATACCACAGTCTGTTGACTGTCTGCTAAGCTTCTCGTTATTCGTCGTATACCACAGTCTGTTGACAGTCTGTTGACAGCCGCTACGATACCATCCTATGTTACATGCATCTGACCACGAGAGGTTACTAGGCACAAAACAGAAGAAAACCACAATGGAACAGTATGGGACTACTATCATCCATCCATTAAGAAACGCTTATTTCCATTGCTTTGCTACAGTGTGCACTAATGAATACGACCCAGCATAATAGCCTTGATAAAAACTAACTAATGGCTGCAACCTGGTTCAGGTTATCAGTCAACCTACCAGGGTAGTTACAAACAGGAATGAAATCATCAACATGCATTGATCGCATCTTTACTAATGCTGCAGAAATTCCATCGGATGTAGTGATCACAATACAGTATCTATATCTAGGAGAACCAAAATTCCATCTAGTGTATAAGAGGTCCAACAATACGTTTTGTAGGGATTCCTATGTTGTTGATGTAGAGAATATTTGTTGGTCTGTGGTGTGTAATGAGGAGCAACCAGACACTGCACTTGACACATTTATGAAATTGCTTATCCCAGTTAGTGCTAGAGGCATCACTACAGATCGGGATTCGATCCCGGGCTGTGTCACAGCTGGCCCAAGACCGGTAGACACATGAGGTGGCGCACAATTGGCCCAGCATCGTCTGGGTTAGGGGAGGGTTTGGCCGGTTGGGATATCCTTGTCCCATCGCGCTCTAAAGACTCCTTGTGGTGGGCCGGGCGCATGCACGCTGACACGGTCACCAGTTGTACAGTGTTTCCTCTGACACATTGGTGCGGCTGGCTTCCGGGTTAAGCGAGCAGTGTGTCAAGAAGCAGTGCTGCTTGACGGGGTTGTGTTTCGGAGGACGCATGGCTCTAGACCTTCGCCTCTCCCAAGTCCGTACGGGAGTTGCAGCGATGGGACAAGACTGTAACTACCAATTATATCACGAAAATAGTAGAAAAAATAAATAATAATAATGCTAATAATAATACATCCCCGTGGATTGATGAGGAATGGAGAAAGTGTATGGTTGAGAGGGATGAGGAAAAAGGAATGACAAATAAGTCTGGCTGCACAACAGACTGGCAAACATACTGCAAATTGAGAAATCATTTGACTAAACAGAATAAAAATAAGAAACTACACAATGAAACAAAGATAAATGAAATAAATAATCATAGTAAAAACCTTTGGAGCACTTTAAATGAAATTATGGGCAAAAAGGCAAATCATTCATTGAATCAGATGGCTCATTCATCACAAAACCTACTGATATTGCCAACTATTTTTCAGATTTTTTTCATTGACAAGATTAGCAAACTTAGGCATTACATGCCAGCAACAAACGCTGACACATCCAAGTATAACTGACAAAATTATGAAAGACAAGCATTGTAATTTTGAATTCCACAAAGTAAGTGTGGAAGAGGTGAAAAAATTATTGTTGTCCATCAACAATGACAAGCCACTGGGTCTGACAACTTGGATGGAAAATTACTGATGATAGAGGACGATATTGCCACTCCTATTTGCCATATCTTCAATCTAAGCCTACTAGAAAGTGTGTGCCCTCAGGCCTGGAAAGAAGCAAAAGTAATGCCTCTACCCAAGAATAGTAAAGCCCCCTTTACTGACTCAAATAGCCGACCAAAGAGACTGTTACCAACCCTTAGTAAACATTGACAAGATACAATGCTATTTTACTGTAAACAAATTGAAAACAGATTTTCAGCATGCCTATAGGGAAGGACATTCAACAATCACAGCACTTACACAAATGCCTGATGATTGGCTGGAAGAAATTGATGACAAAAATATTGTGAGGGCTGTTTTGTTAGACTTCAGTGTGGCTTTTGACATTATCGAGCATAGTCTGCTGCTGGAAAAATGTATGTATTATGGCTTTCCACCCCCTGCTATAGTGTGGATAAAGAGTTACCTGTCTAACAGAACACAGAGGATGTTCTTTAGTGGAAGCCTCTCGAACATTATCCAGGAATTCCCCAGGGCAGCGGTTTAGGCCCCTTACTTTTTTCAATCTTTAAATCTTCTGTCTCTATGTATGCGGCTGACGCAACACTATACACGTCAGCTACTACAGCTACTTCAGCGACTGCAACACTTAACAAAGAACTGCAGTTAGTTTCAGAATGGGTGGCAAAGAATAAGTTAGTCCTAAATATTTAAAAAACTAAAAGCATTTTATTTGGACAAATCATTCACTAAACCCTAAACCTCAACTAAATCTTGTAATGAATAAATGTGGTAATTGAGCAAGTTGAGGAGATTAAAGGAGACTAAGATTGGTAGAAGTATGTCCATAGTAAAGTGCTGCTCTGTCTTCTTGACAATACTGCCCACAAGGCAGGTCCTACAGGCGCTATTGTCGCACCTGGGCTACTTCAGTTGTGTGATCAGGTGCCACAAAGAGGGAGTTAGGAAAATTGCAATTGGCTCAGAACAGGGCAGCGTGCCTGGCCCTTAAATGTACATGGAGAGCTAACATGAATGATATAAACTCAGCAAAAAAAGAAAACGTCCTCTCACTGTCAACTGCGTTTATTTTCAGCAACCTTAACATGATTAACAAGATTAAACAACTGAGACATAAACTGAACAAGTTCCACAGACATGTGACTAACAGAAATGTAATAATGTGTCCCTGAACAAAGGGGTCAAAATCAAAAGTAACAGTCAGTATCTGGTGTGGCCACCAGCTGCATTAAAACTTCTTATGGCTGAGATCCCGTTAACGGGATCGATATGACAACAGCCAGTGAAAGTGCAGGGCGCCAAATTCAAACAACAGAAATCTCATAATTAAAATTCCTCAAGCATACAAGTATTTCACACCATTTTAAAGATACACTTCTTGTTAATCCCACCACAGTGTCCGATTTCAAATATGCTTTTTCCAGCCAGAGGAGTCACAAAAATCAGAAAGCGATTGAATTAATCACTAACCTTTGATGATCTTCATCAGATGACACTCATAGGACTTCATGTTACACAATACATGTATGTTTTGTTCGATAAAGTTCATATGTATATCAAAAAATCTCGGTGTACATTGGCGCGTTATGTTCAGTAGTTCCAAAAACATCCGGTGATTTTGCAGAGAGCCACATCAATTTACAGAAATACTCATTATAAATGTTGATGAAAATGAAAAGTGTTCGTGTCCGTAAAGTGTTATACATGGAACTTTAGATACACTTCTCCTTAATGCAACCGCTGTGTCAGATTTCAAAAAAGCTTTACGGAAAAAGCAAACCATGCAATAATCTGAGTACGGCGCTCAGAGCCCAAACAAGACAAAAAGATATCCGCCATATTGTGCAGTCAACAGAAGTCAGAAATAACATTATAAACATTCACTTACCTTTGATGATCTTCATCAGAATGCACTCCCAGGAATCCCAGTTCCACAATAAATGTTGTTTTGTTCAATAATGTCCATCATTTATGTCCAAATAACTCCGTTTTGTTTGCGCGTTCAGTACACAATCTAAACTCACGACGCACAGGTCCAGGCAAAAGTTCAGACGAAAAGTAATATTACAGTCCGTAGAAACATGTCAAACTAAGTATAGAATCAATCTTTAGGATGTTTTTAACATTAATCTTCAATAATGTTCCAACCGGAGATCTCCTATGTCTTCAGAAATGTGATGGAACAGAGCTCGCTCTCAAGTGAACGCGCATGGTCAGCGCATGTTCAGCTCATGGCAGACCTTACTCAATCCCCTCTCATTCGGCTCCACTTCACAGTAGAAGCATGAAACAAGGTTCTAAAGACTGTTGACATCTAGTGGAAGCCTTAGGAAGTGCAACATGACCAATATCCCACTGTATCTTTAATAGGGAATGAGTTGAAAAACGACCAACCTCAGATTATTCACTTCCTGGTTGGATTTTTTTCTCAGGTTTTTGCCTGCCATATGAGTTCTGTTATACTCACAGACATCATTCAAACAGTTTTAGAAACTGTGTTGGGGTTTTAGGCTGGGTTTCTGTACAGCACTTTGAGATATCAGCTGATGCAAGAAGGGCTATATAAATACATTTGATTTGATGTAATGTTTTATATTTTTCTTTTATCTGTAATATAAGTGTCTTAATGTGTTTGGACCCCAGGAAGAGTAGCTGCTGCCTTGGCAACAGCTAATGGGGATCCCTAATAAAATACTAAATACAAATACCTTGATACAATCCTGGTTTCACGACACAGTGGAAACCACAGCGGTAACAATAGGCCATTACAATGATTTCAGACAATCCTGAAGTGATGACTCATTAAATTCTGTGACTCAAATGATCAGACTGTTCCCTCTGTGTTTCTACTACCACAGCATGCCAGCAGATGTCAGGGTAGGTGGAGAATTCAGCACAGATTAACTCAAAAATGCCCCTTTTGCTACAGGGTGAAGTTTCCCTTGTAAACAAACACACTGCCTGCATCTCAGAGCAGGAATCAAGGAACACTTATAGTCCTTTTTTAACGCAGGGTTTTATAGATCTGGGGTGAAGTTTCCCTTAGGTCAAGATCTAGGATCAGCTCCCCCTCAACCATTAGTGAGGGAAATGCTAAACTGACCCAAGATCAGCATCTAGAGGCAACTTCACCCTACTTAGGTAGAAATAACCCACTTTAGGTGAACATTGTGGTTTGTGTAGCCTTATCATATTGAGATAAGAGTACTTGAGAGTACTACTGAAGTTACAAAATACAAATCAACATAGCTGGGTGGCCTATGGGCAATGTTCCCGCTGAACTGCACACGTGCACGGCCTTGCACCTCCTCCAGGACTGCGACGCAGAAGAAATGCCAGGCAGCACAGAGATGCACGAGATTGAACTTCACCTAGTTCGCCACATTAGTTTGCACTGTATAGATCAACGTTTTTTCTGTGGTCGAATCAACATTATATCAGCCCCTTTTCAATCGAACAAAACAAAACAAATCTAACTTTGCAAGATTGAGTCTGTGATTTTGTTGTAGGCAGAGCCAGAGCACAACGGAGTAGAATTCTATTGGCGGGGTAGCCCATGAGCCGTCTTTCAATCACCCGCGAGTGTATGTGCACAGAGCTGCGAGTGATATTATTTGCTAGTTAGCGAGTAATTAGCCCAGTTACAGATAAGAATAGTTCAGCAATGCGGAGTTACTGCTTCCTACAAGAGCACAAAACATGTAGGCTACATTTCAATCTGTCTTTGAAATGCCATTTGGGTAAAAAGCTTAAGTCCTAATTAAAAGTGCGGTGTTGAATATGCAAATAAGCCAACAGGCAAAGGGGTAGTCTACATTGTATAATTCTCTGTATGGTAATAATTCATTTGATTTTGTAAAGTGGTTTCTTGCATCATACAACACAATGCAATTTACAGTCCATGGTTTTGCACACCAAGTAAAAAATCATTAATTCATGTCAAGCCCTTAATGTAAAAATGTTTTCAAAAGTCTCATGCAATGTAGCCTGCATTGAACACCACATATAGGCTACTGTAGGCTATATCACAGAAATCAAAAGCTATTTCCATGTGGGAAAATTATGGGATTTGCTCCATTGGATTTGTTGGTAAGCCTACATTATGCTTGAATAGCCACAATAGCCAATTGGCTTCTGTCTAAAACTGTAAGGAAACAGCCTCAGTGTTCACTGTAAACACGCCAGAAGTTGAACAAAATTCTCAAAACGTTTCCGCTCACAAGACCTAAATTTGCTCAGTGCCCCAACAACATTGTCTATGGGCCCTGATCAAAATTAGTGCACTATATAGAGGAATAGGGGATCAATGATCTGATTGCCTTATCTGTCCTAAATAGTTCCTTGTCTGAGCCAGAACGCCCCATAGGGCAGGAGCCTCCTGTTTCTATAGTGTGGGGCAGCTTGATGTACTGTAGAAGACAAGTACACCGCCTGGACAGGACACTAGTCTATTGCTGGGACAAATAATCATCTCTTACCTTTACTCCCAGTGTAGAGCCAAAGTTTGACAGTGGAGACAAGCTGTGGAGGCGATGAGTAGCCTATTGTTGTCCAGGTGGGTGGCATCCACAGCACACACTGGCCCAGTGTGTCCAACACACTTTACACACTGGTTAAACTGGGGCAGAGAGCGCAAACAACAAATATGCATCTCGGAAAGTATTCAGACCCCTTGATTTTTTCACATTTTGTTACGTTACAGTCTTATTCAAAAATTGATTAAATGTCCTCATTAATCTACACGCAATACCCCATAATGACAAAGCAAAATTAGATTTTTTATAAATGTTTGCTAATTTATTACAAATAAAAAACAGAAATACCTTATCTACATAAGTATTCAGACCCTTTGCTATGAGACTTGAAATTTTAGCTCAGGTACATCCTGTTTCCATTGATCATCCTTGAGATGTTTCTACAACTTAATTTGAGTCCACCTGTGGTAAATCAACTGATTGGACATGATTTGGAAAGGCACACACCTGTCTATATAAGGACCCACAGTTGACAGTGCATGTCAGAGCAAAACCTAAGCCATGAGGTGGATGGAACTGTCTGTAGAGCGCTGAGACAGGATTGTGTCGAGGCACAGATCTGGGGAAGAGTACCAAAACATTTCTGC
This sequence comes from Salvelinus sp. IW2-2015, assembly GCF_002910315.2. Classification (NCBI taxonomy): domain Eukaryota; kingdom Metazoa; phylum Chordata; class Actinopteri; order Salmoniformes; family Salmonidae; genus Salvelinus; species Salvelinus sp. IW2-2015. Next base: position 3,499,561 of record NC_036869.1, read on the forward strand.
AGAATTGAAGGTCCAAGAACACAGTGGCCTCCATCATTCTTAAATGGAAGAAGTTTGGAACCACCTAGACTCTACCTAGAGCTGGATGCCTGGCAAACTAAGCAATCGGGGGAGAAAGGCCTTGGTCAGGGATGTTATCAAGCACCCGATGGTCACTCTGACCGAGCTCCAGAGTTTCTCTGTGGAGATGGGAGAACCTTTCAGAAGGACAATCATCTCTGCAGTACTCCACCAATTAGGCCTTTATGGTAGAGTGACCAGACGGAAGCCACTCCTCAGTAAAAGGCACATGACAGCCCGCTTGGAGTTTGCCAAAAGGACTCTCTGGTCTGATCAAACCAAGACCGAACTCTTTGGCCTGAATGCCAAGCGTCACATCTGGAGCAAACCTGGCACCATGCCTACAGTGAAGCATGGTGGTGGCAGCATCATGCTGTGGGGATGTTTTTCAGCGGTAGGGACTGGGAGATTAGTAAGGATCGAGGGAAAGATGAACGGAGCCAAGTACAGAGCGATCCTTGACGAAAACCTGCTCCAGAGCACTCATGACCTCAGACTGGGGAGAAGGTTCACCTTCCAACAGGACAACAATCCTAAGCACACAGCCAAGACAACGCAGGAGTGGCTTCGGGACAAGTCTCTGAACGTCCTTGAGTGGCCCAGCTAGAGCCCAGAATTGAACCCGATCGAACAGAGATCTGCAGAGAAGAATGGTAGAAACTTCCCAAATACATGTGTGCAAAGCTTGTAGCGTCATACCCAAGAAGACTCAAGGTTGTAATCGCTGCCAAAGGTGCTTTAACAAAGTACTGAGTAAAGGTTCTGAATACTTATGTAAATGTGATATCAGTTTTTATTTTTATAAAGTTGCTCAAAAAAATAAACCTGTTTTTGCTTTGTCATTATGGGGTATTGTGTGTAGATTGATGAAGTGCCAATCAGATGAGACCAATTCCTGCTTCTAGTAGTGTTATCACACCTTCCCATCTAGGGCCTCCCACACAATCAGTAGACTGTCAGACCCTCCTGACACCAGGTGAGTTTCTGTACCATCATCAGGGAGGAAGACAACCAACTGTCAGAAACAGTCTACCAAAGCATTGGATGAAACATATCAATATATATTATCAGCATATCAAAGCATTGGATGAAGCATGCAGGTAGCTACTCACCACAGTCCTCTCTGTGGACCCATTGGACTGTGTTCACCCTCCCAGATGTCCATTCAGGACAGCAACAACACCTTTCTCGTGTAAAGATGACTGTCACAGCAAATATGCCTTATACCCAAGGACTCCAAGCAGCTGTCAACATTGACAAGACTGATGATGTAGTGACACGAGTACATTTAAATTGTGAAATATATATATATATTACCTTTGGGTCATAGAGAGCGGCGTAATTACATGTAATACATGCAATGACCACACCACGACCCCATGAAAGAACATTTTGGGTTCGATTAGCACAACATGCGACATGGCATGTTTCTATTATGGGCGCTGCCATTCTGAATTCTACCCCGCAGCAGAGTTACCGTAAATACGGGTATACATGGCAAATAATTCTACAAACATTCCGCTCACAGAGCTTAATGGGTAAAATGAAGTTGAACACACTCTGGAAAACTGTATATTTTTGTTTCACAAGACTGCAATTTAAGGGGACAGTTGCTTGAATTTTATTGGTGGCATTGTTACCTTTACAATAAAACATTACACACGCTTCATCGTAGCCTACATAATCTCGAACAATCTCTAAACTCTTCTGATTGCGTTATTGGGTAGAATCCACTGGGTGGTGCAATAGACTCATTGTGGGCCTTGCGCAGCAAAAGCCCCAGTTTCAATCTTCGACATACAGTTCTTCTTATTAATGGGACTTGCGAAGCAAACGTCTTTGAAGTACTTCTTAATGGGACATGTAAAGCTAAGTCTTCAACATACTAAGAGGCTACCCATCATTCAGGGCTTGTTGAGGCTCCCTGTTAAGCAAAAAAATAAATCCTGTTTTGCATGTTATTTTGGCATTAATTCTTGTCACATATCAGTTTGCAAACATTCACAAGGCCACAGGGACAGACAGATTACCAGGACGTGTACTCAGAGCATGTGCTGACTCCCTGACCCAGTCTATAATGCCTACATGTTTCAAGCCGACCACCATAGTCCCTGTGCCCAAGATTGCCAAGGTAACCGGCCTAAATGACTACCGCCTCATAACACTCACATCTCTGACTACGGCTTCAAACCCTGGACACACTCCAATTCACATACCTCCCCAACAGATCCACAGGTATATATAGTATGAGTTAAACAGACATAGTGTTTCCTCTCCCTCACTCTTAGGTGTTAATTTCAGTCATTCTGTCCATTTCGTGATGGTAAATCCCTATTCAAATATATTGGGGGCGGTGCTAAGCTGACATATGGAATTGTTTTAAGATGGTCATACTATGGATCATTTAGCTATTCGATTTGGAATTTTAGGACCCCTTTAGATATCCCAAAAATATGTAAAGAAATTATTTGATAAAATATTTATTTTGGCCTTTACTACTAAAGCTAATAGAAATGCATTGAATAACACATTTGTAAATGGCAAAAAGGAAAGTGAAAAAATGTATCATAAGAAACAAGGTTTTGAAGTGTCTTTCCTAAATCTAGGAGATTTATTTTACGCACATTTTTGGGGGTAGGCACGAAACTACCTTCATACTTCCATTCGTTTTTTTTTTTACCTGTACCGGTTACCTTCAGCCGAGTCCTGTGACACTTGTGGGGGTCCTCGAGCAAAACGTCATCGTGAGAGTCTCCCCTTTCCACGGAGTGGTCATAATAGTTTGTAGGTCAAACCGTTCTGACACTACAGATGTTTTCATAAGAAGATCGATTTTCGGGATGTCTCATTGTCTGACAAACATGGCTCTAGCTCTGCCACCTTTCACCGCAGTTGTGGAAGTGCGACAGTGGCGTATGCGGTGGATTGAGACATATCCAATGCATAACAGATATCTCTATCTTAAACTGACAGATTTTTTGTTGTTATGTAGCTTACATTGACGCACCTGTGCATTTCAGAGAAAATGTTGCAGTTTTAAAGCTAATTTCCTGCAATCCAACACATTTTGCAATGGGGCAGAGATAAACATGTGCTGTTTTATAGCTCATCTCATGCCATTCTATACATTTTGCCATGAGGATGAGAGGACATTTTGCAGTTTTAAAGGTAATTTCCTGCTGCTCTATATATTTTGCCATGAGGCTGAGAGAAAATGTTGCAGTTAAACTAACTGTCCAGTGAAAATCTCACATTGAGAATATCATCTTCTGTTAACCCATACCTAACTAATGTTGTTGACTCATTCCATACTTGTATTTCTGGCCAAAGCAGAAACTGTATTTATTTTAAAAACACTTCAATCCCACCTCAAAAAGACTGTTTAAAAATGCTTGATATGATTCAATCCTTCTGAGCAGGATGAGATGGCCATTCAGCGGTCTAGTCACATTAATAAGTTTAATGCCCACACTATTCTGTTGTTAGGGTACGCCCACTCTATTCCAACACAGAAAAGCTGCTTTTTAACATACTTAATTACCATTTTTATGTAGAAATCTGGAAACACAGGACAGTTACTTTAAAGGTTGACTTTGGGCAAAAACGTGAAAATTACAGCTTTAAACTGTAGAACTGATCAATGCACGTCCTACTAGGTCATAATACATTTTTTTAAATTACGAATAAGATAATTGGCTACAGAAGTGCCATTTCTTACCGATCTCTACACCTTCCGTCCAAAAACAAGTCCTGTGAAATTACAACACATACTGGAGGAGTTACTGGCTAGCTATAAGTAGCTATCTTAGCTAACAAACTAACTACTTCAGTCACGGCGCGCATGACCAGAATGTCACATCGATGAACCACCAAAGGGCACAACCCCATTTCTGTTTGAAAATTGAGAAAGAGGAGGACAGTTTTTAGTGCCCAAAGTTGACCGTTGAAGCTAATGTCTTGCAATTTTACACATTTTGTCATTGAATATGACGTGTTCATAAGCACATTTATGTTGTGTGTTTTTTTACAGCTGCAATATGTAACTTTTTGGGCGACGCGACAAAATTCACATAGAAATATGTGTTTATAGATCTGTCATTCTCGTTAAAAGCAAGTGTAAGAAGCGGTAAATCTGTTCTATATGCACTATTTCTATGCTTCCCATTCTTAAGTTTCGTTGTTGCATCTTTCAGTTTCGTACACCAGCTTCAAACAGCTGAAAATGAAATATCTTTGGTTACAGATAATATATTTCACAGCTGTTTATATGGTACAATGATTATCTACACTATACTTGCTTATTTTGTCACATAAACTGAAATTAGGCGAACTATTAGAATTTTAGCAACCAGGAAAAGGCTGAGCGATTTCTGCATAGTGCATCTTTAAAGCTAATGATTGGGTGGGACAAATCAACCTGTTCCGTGGCAATTTCGCCATGTGTGGTATGGCCTATTCACAACTCTAGTCCAGTACTAGCAGTAAGTAGTAACTCCCCCATGCTATTTCCCACAGCGACGAACTACGGCACCCGCCATTCTGAAGGCTTTGTTGTGCTTGCTCTCTGATGTAAGTCACAAACACATTCTGCATCAGAAATGATCAACTCATTATCTCTCCCAGCACCGGACAGATTGGTGAGCAGGTCCAGCTAATCATTATGTTTAGCGGAGGTCAACCCCCTTGCATTCACAAGGAAGATGCAACCCCTGAAGTGTGTGTGTAATGTTATCCCTACCTGCATGCATCAGCTTGCAGAGCAGACAGACGATCTGTAGTTTAAGGTGCAGGATAAAGAGAGAGAGGCTCGGAGAGTATTAATGAGCGTGTGTGGGATTTAAATGTCCATAATTATGTCACGACAGGGGAAATACTATAACAAAACATGGCAGCAAGATTACTGGCAGCCGCCTCTGTGTCACTTTCTGCAGCCTGTTTTTGTTTACAGGCAATTAAATGATCCTAGCCCCTGAGGGCCTCTCTCTGGCAGGCTGTCCAGCAGTGGCATAGGCATATTGAGCATATGGCACTGGCAGTCACAATCACTGATGTCCAGAAGGAGCATCAGCTTGCACCTGTGGTCTCAAATGCAAGGTCAAAGGGGTTTAATGGTAGAGGTAAGGGAATCTTTCCACCATGCCCTTTCTGAAGGTGAAAGTATCCACTCTCTGGAAGCAGAAAAACAACTATGTTTTTATCATTTATAGTTATCGCAGGGCCCGTCCAGTGTCATTAGCTGAAAACCCGAATGCCTCTGGAACGCAAAAGACATTGGTGTTACAGGAAATGCTATATGAAATCTGTTGTACATTTCTTGAACTTAAATTCTATAACTCTATTTCAGAAAATATATGACACCATTACTTATTTTTAGGGAAAACTACCACTCAAACTTTGTTGGTGGATTATTGGAATCATCATATGCCGCCCATGAACCCAATATGCCTGAGAAAATACTTCAAAATCCCACTGCAAGTCATCCTTTAATCTGCATATCCCAGGGAAATGACTGAGTATGCAGCTTATTCCACGTTTCACTGTGCACAAAATCACCCTCAATTCATGATCTTTACATTCAGCTCAGCAGTTCTGTTCCCAAGAGCCACACAGCCAAGAGGAAAGATACAGAGAGTGAAATAGCAGTCAGTGTTTCTGCAGAGTATAATAACTTCAGAGGCAGCTGTAAGCAAGACAATCACACATTGCCTAGACATGCTAGGACAGTGTGGATACGCTTACACAAAAAAAAATGGATTTTTTTTGAGTCGGATTGTTTTCCTCAGAATATGTCTGACAAACAATAAAAACAGGGCCTCCAGAGTGGCAGAGGTCTAAGGCACTGCATTGCAGTGCTTGAGGCATCACTACAGACCCAGGTTTGATCCCAGGCTGTGTCACAGCCTGCGGTCACCGGGAGACCCATGAGGCGGCACACAATTGGCCCAGCGTCGTCTGGGTTAGGGGAGGGTTTGGCCATCCGCTGACTTCGGTCGCCAGCTGGACAGTTTTTCCTCCGACATATTGGTGCGGCTGGCTTCCGGGTTAAGCGAGCAGTGTGTCAAGAAGCAGTGCGGCTTGACAGGTTCGTGTTTCGCAGGACGCATGGCTCTCGATCTTTGCCTCTCCCGAGTCCGTAGGGGAGTTGCATAGATGGGACAAGACTGTAACTACTAATTGGATATCACAAAAAAGGGGTAAAAGTAAAAAATATATATAGTACTAGTCAAAAGTTTGGACACACCTACTCACACACCTACTCATGGTTTTTCATTATTTGTACTATTTCCTACATTGTAGAATAATAGTGAAGACATCAAACTATGAAATAACACATATGGAATCATGTAGTAACCAAAAAAGTGTCTTGATGACAGCTTCATGAGGTAGTCACCTGGAATGCATCTCAATTAACAGGTGTGCCTTGTTGAAAGTTCATTTGTGTAATTTCTTTCCTTCTTAATGTGTTTGAGCCAATCAGTTGTGTTGTGACAAGGTAAGGGTGGTATACAGAAGATAACCCTATTTGGTAAAAGACAAAGTCCATATTATGGCAAGAACATCTCCTTAGAGCGCTGCTCCCGAGTGGCGCAGTGGTCTAAGGCACTGTATCTCAGTGCCCAAGGCGTCACTACAGACCTTGGTTTTATTCCAGGCTGTATCAAAACCGTCCGTGATTGGGAGTCCCATAGGGTGGCGCACAATTGGCCCAGCGTCATCCGGGTTAGGGTTTGGCCAGGGTAGGCCTTCATTGTAAATAAGAATTTGTTCTTAACTAACTTGCCTTGTTAAATAATGGTTAAAAAATAAATAATAATAAGCAAAGAGAAACTACAGTTTATCCTTACTTTAAGAAATTAAGGTCAGTCTATCTGGCAAATTTCAAGAACTTTGAAAGTTTCTTCAAGTGCAGTTGCAAAAACCATCACGCTCTATGATGAAACTGCCTCTCATGAGGACCGCCACAGAAAGGAAGACCCAGAGTTACCTCTGCTGCAGAGGATAAGTTCATTAGAGTTACTAGCCTCAGAAATCCCAGCCCAAATAAATGCTTCACAGAGTTCAAGTAACAGACACATCTCAACATCAACTTTCAGAGGAGACTGCGTGAATCAGGCCTTCATGGTCGAATTGCTGCAAAGAAACTACTACTAAAGGACACCAATAATAAGAAGAGACTTGCTTGGGTCAAGAAACATGGGTAATGGACATTAGACCGGTGGAAATGTGTCCTTTTGTCTGATGAGTCCAAATTTGAGATTTTTGGCTCCAACCGCTTCGTCTTTGTGAGACACAGAGTAGGTGAGCGGATGATCTCCACATGTGTGGTTCCCACCGTGAAGCATGGAGGAGGAGGTGTGATGGTGTAGGGGTGCTTTGCTGGTGACACTGTCTGCAATTTATTTAGAATTCAAGGCAGACTTAACCAGCATGGCTATCACAGCATTCTGCAGCGATACTCCATCCCATCTGGTTTGTGCTTAGTGGGACTATCATTTGTTTTCCAACACGACAATGACACAAAACACACCTCCAGGCTCTGTAAGGGCTATTTAACCAAGGAGAGTGATGGAATGCTGCATCAGATGACCTGGCCTCCACAATCACCGACCTCAACCCAATTGAGATGGTTTGGGATAAGTTGGGCCGCAGAGTGAAGGAAAAGCAGCCAACATGTGCTCATCATATGTGGGAACTCCTTCAAGACTGTTTGAAAAGCATTCCTCATGAAGCTGGTTGAGAGAATGTCAAAAGTGTGCAAAGCTGTCATCAAGGCTAAGGGTGGCTACTTTGAAGAATCTCAAATATAAAATAGATTTTGATTTGTTTACCACTTTTTTGGTTACTACATGATTCCATATGTGTTATTTCATAGTTTTGATGTCTTCACTATTATTCTACAATGTAGAAAATAGTACAAATTAAGAAAAACCCTTGAATGAGTACTTTTTTGTTGTTGACTGCTACTCTCTCTCTCGCTATATATATATATATATATATATATATATATATATATATATATATATATATATATATATATATATAGTCTATAAGGCTGCCAATCACCAAAGAGATGGCTAACACCCAACATCAAAGACTCACATTCCTGCAAACACCTTGTTACATACATGTATTCATTCTTCCAATAAGCTTGAGCAAACGCCTGCTATGAAGTTAACATGTGAATTGAGAAGGTACAGAGAGAGCTGTCTTCGATGCTTGTCCCGTAAAACTGTCCGGGTGAGAGTCATGGAATATTACATCAAATAGTCAAGGGTTACTACCATGTAATAACAAAACACTAGGGTGGGCTAAAGGCTATGCGGACAATAAACCATGTTGTGCGAGTTTAAGACAAACTGAAATTAGCTCTGTAAATAAGAGACGTCCATGTCCTCAGTGTGCTCTCTCAATCGATCGTTACAACCTTTGTGTGTGTGTGTGTGTGTGTGTGTGTGCGTGTATGTGCGTGCCTGTCAGTTCCTACTCGTACGGCTATAGTCCTGGATAGCCAACCCACTCTCTCTAGCTAGTTGCTGCAGACTCCTCTGCCTGTCGTAGTTGAGTAAACTACATAGACATTAGCGGGCGCACAGAATGCAGCACACCCGAACACGAGTGGATTAAAACGGCATGCTTCTTTAGAGTCAGTCAGACGACCGTGTAACTAGCGGAATAAACCCCAAATACTTTCACATTAGTTTACGCTAATTTACTGAAACGTTAAACCAGGTAGCGGGTACCCAGTAGTGCATTGTGTAATAAAGCGAGATCGGTTGGAATGGCTTCATCTCCTTGCAGCAGTGTTAACTTTGATTCCGGACTGGAAATCAAAACTCGGTCGGTGGAACAAACACTTATCCCATTGGTCTCGCAGGTGAGTTGTTGTGCGCCAGAACAAGCCGAGTTAAACTTTGTCCATGAACATTCTTAAAGGACGAATTGTTATTTTGCTTCATTTACCAAGCTAACGCAGTGTGTTGTGGATTGAAGGAGAGACTGCATTGCACTTTCACTCTCAAGTCGTCGATTGTTTAAACTGTTCAGACATTTCTGTAAATGTGAAAGTTTGATAGAGGTGGTTGAATGACGGTGCATTGTAATAACTGCGTTGTTCCCGTTTGTTTACGTGGAGGCCGCCGCATGTTCATGTTGTTGAGAAGTTTTGCCCTTACGAAAAAAGATTGCAGTCAGAGTGCAGTATAACGGCAGTACACTGCAGTATAACTGCATTTATAGTGCAGTATAACTGCAGTATGCTGCAAATACTGCGTCCAAAATAACCGTTTTTGTTACTGTAGTAATTTTGCAGTGTAACTGCAGTTAGAGTGTAGTATTCTGTAATTACTGCAATTACCTCGTTCAAAATACCACAGTTGACTGCAGTTACTGCACCTTTACTGCAGTTTCAAAATTGCAATCTTTTTTTAAGGGTGGAATTTGTACCCAGTGAAATATCCAACTGTTGTAAAGGCTCCAAATTTTTTAAATATATGGTCTAATTCTATTGTGAAAGTCTCAAATTATTTAATTGCATAGGGCCCAACTTGGGAAAGAATGTGGGGACATGATCACTGTTTCAAAGGGTGGCCTACTAAAGCTACAATGTGTCATTTGCTCATTGATGAACTATTGTTGAAACTGTTTATTTTCAGTACATTTCATGTATCAAATTGTCTGTGAACATTTCTCCTTGTTTCTTCCCCTTCTAATTAGTGCACAACAGGGCTGACCCCAAAATGTAGAAGAAAAGTTACAAATAGCCTATATTCTCAGAATTTATGTAAACTTTTCTCCCCTCACTAGATGCAGAGAACATTATGGTGACTAGCCTATACCCTATTGCCATGCAAGACTGCAGAGAAAGTTTCTCTGAATATCAATAGTTTTACCCAGTTTGCCCCAGCAATCTGACTTTCAGAACAGAGTTGACCCCAACCCCTCTAAATACTTTGACATACTTGTTTTGTTTTTTAATCAGTAACTCTAATTTGGCATACCAACCATTCTTCGAAGTCTTAGATTAATAGGGGTTCATCACATAACAGAAAGTACCTGCTCTTCTGCAGTTTAAAATCATAGGCTATTACAGTTATATAGATTAAGCTATAAGCAATGTATGTCTATTATCCCCATTGAGAAATAGGATCTGTCCAGCTCAGATAAACAACATCATCAGATTTTCACAAATAGCTCCTGTTTCAGCATGTGTAAAACTAACCCATTATGCTCTTGTGTGACCTCTAGGCTGATTTCCAATTCCAGCAAGTCACATGGCCAGATTGCATTGCATCACATCAATGGGGGGAATGAGAGAGAGAGAGAGAATCACATAAATGCTAATGTGTTCTTGTTTAAGAGGTAGTGGCTATTGGAGAAGGTTCAGAGAGACATGTAATATCTACTGTTGTGTCTCTATTCATCTACAGTGGAAAGAGAGGCAGTGGGGCACCTCTCCAATGAGGGTTTACAGGGTCCCAGACAATACAGTGGAAAGAGAGGCAGTGGGGCACCTCTCCAATGAGGGTTTACAGGGTCCCAGACAATACAGTGGAAAGAGAGGCAGTGGGGCACCTCTCAATGAGGGTTTACAGGGTCCCAGACAATACAGTGGAAAGAGAGGCAGTGGGGCACCTCTCCAATGAGGGTTTACAGGGTCCCAGACAATACAGTTGAAAGAGAGGCAGTGGGGCACCTCTCCAATGAGGGTTTACAGGGTCCCAGACAATACAGTGGTGAGAGGGGTCTCTGTCCAGGACCCTTCCCCCTCAGAGGGGTGTCAAAGCCTGGGTCCTCCCTCTATTGGCACTGGCTCATTTGAAAGATAAGGCCACTAGTGTGGTCCTTATGGATACCCCTCTCAAGAGGATAGCTGCATGACGTAGGTCTAGGATACTCTGGTCATTCTAATGCATTCATTTAGCACTGGGCTGTGTGCTTTTTAATTCCATGTATCTGAAGTGAAGAAGCAGGTTGTACATGCTTTAGTTTATTGATGAAATGAGCTGTAAATGTTTCTGCCTTTCTCAAGGAAAGCTGAAAATGCCTTCCTAGCTTAACCTTTTCATACCAACTCGTTTGAAAAACTAGCAAGAGTTGTTATTGTGTCATTCATGCACTTTGCACAGCCAACTTACTGAATGTACGGCTACAGTGCTGCAAAATCAAGCTGTAAGGTCTGTTTCAAGTTTCCTATATTCTCTCCGGTGGTGAGGAAGATCATCGTGTGTGGGCGTGCTATAATGACATTCACAATCTTGCTGTTTTAGATGTAACAAAAGCGTCAAGGACAAAATGTTTGCTCAACAATGACATTTTCTCTCCCCTTGTAAGAATCCCCATAGCAACCGTTTGCGACGCAGATAATCTCTGCTAAATGTTTTCTCCATATTTGTTGTTTTTGTTAAAGTCATGATGTCATTGGGGATTATCATGCAACCAGACAGTGTTGTTGATACAATGTAAATGTAATACACAAGTTTCCCTGCAGTGAGAGGCTTCTGTTGTGTAGAGGGCAGAAGTAGATTGTGAGGGACTGGCTACATTGTGTGGGTTCTCCTTTGGGAGTGGGGTTGGGGGGTTGGAGAAGGGGGTTCTGGATGATTATCTGACTGCCTGCATTGTGTGGGCTCTCCTTTGGGACTGGGGTGGTTAGAGGGGGGGTGGTGGATGAAAAGTCTGTGTCGCTGAGAAAAGTCCTGGGAAGATTATTCTGGTGCAGATTCCACCCCTGTCTGTACACTGTGACATTGATCTTCTCACAGCCTCTGTTCTGTTATCAGCTCTACTCCCATCAGCATGTAATCTCAGGGCTAGTAGCTGGAAGGGAGATGTACTGCTGGGCTTGCTCACGACCGCACACCTCTACAACCACAGAATGAAATGGAACACTTTTATACACGCTCAGAACAATATAATATAGAACATTGCCATATTGTGTCTCTATGGCTACAATATTCTATCTCTATGGTCCCGCACCATGTATGCACACACAAGGTTACAACAACCTGCCAATCTGTTTGTCTGCCCGCCTGGCTATCTGTTTGTCTACCTGTTTGTCTGCCCGTCTGGCTATCTGTTTGTCTGCCCGTCTGGCAATCTGTTTGTCTGCCCGTCTGGCTATCTGTTTGTCTGCCCGTCTGGCTATCTGTTTGTCTGCCTGCCTGTCTGTTTGTTTACCTGCCTGGCTATCTGTGTCACGCCCTGACCTTAGAGATCCTTTTTATGTCTCTATTTTGGTTTGGTCAGGGCGTGAGTCGGGGTGGGTATTCTATGTTCTATGTTGTGTATTTCTTTGTGTTTGGCCGGGTGTGGTTCTCAATCAGAGGCAGCTGTCTATCGTTGTCTCTGATTGAGAACCATACTTAGGTAGCCCTTTTTTCCACCTGTCTTTGTGGGAAGTTTACTTTGTTTAGGGCATATAGCCTTTGAGCTTCACAGTTTGTTTTTGTAGTGTTTATTGTTTTGTTCGGCGTCTTTTATTATTAAAGAGAAAATGTACGCTGATCACGCTGCACCTTGGTCCACTCCTTTCAACAGCTGTGACAATCTGTTTGTCTACCTGCCTGTCTGTCCGTCCGTCCACCTGTCTTTTTGCACCCTCCGTCACTGTGGCCACTCTCAGGACCTGGTCAAAACTAAGAAGACCTTTTTTTGTGTTTCAACAGTATTTCTCTCATATCTATGCAATGACAGATTTGTTTTGTAGGTAACTATTTTTTTTATTCCTATGGCGTATTGAATGAATGGTGGTGAATATCCTATCTCTGATAGAGGGGCCTAATTCACTTGTCATCATACACAGCACAGGGAGCAAAGGAAAGCAAAATTAATGTGTCTAGGGCAGACCCCATTTAGTCGACTGGTCGATTGTTTGGTCGATAGGCTGTTGGTCGACCAAGATTTCTTTAGTCGAGCAGTAGCCACATTTGTTTTTACAAATCATGGTGTACAAGACACCTGTCTGGTTGGTGCCTGTCTGAGTGGACTGATCCATTGTGGAGGCCGTGGGGATGGCACAGTCCATCACTCTAAAACATGTGCTACTGAAATTGTATATGGTTATATTATGTAACAGCAATGGTGTAACACAAATAAAAAATAATATTATTTTACAACAAATGCGCTTTCTCCAGCGTTGGATAGTGGTCGCTGTCCGCGGTTCTGAAACACATCACTGCGCTGTTGAATTGGCTTCTTTTCCTAGACCATGTTGCTATGTGCATAATAGCAAAGTTAACCAGCATACTGTTGTTGAGAACAATGTGGTGGCTGCAGCAGATCTCCATTTTTTATTGTTATTATTACTTTTATTATTATTATCATCATTAGTAGGTTTATTATAGCAGCCTTGTATCACCACCATCGAGCTGTAAGCCTAAGAGCGCGTCCTGTTTAGTCTTAATACTGTAACTTACTTATGCCTATATTTCAATACTTACAGGATATAGGCTACTGTATCAATCAATCATTCATTCGTTCATGTCATCACACATCATACGAGTCATTCATGATGTGAAATGCATTCAAGCATTTTAGTTTGAACATAAAATAAAGCGACCATTGAATAATTAGCGTAAACAATAAATAGGCCTAAACCATTCAATTTCGGAAATTGCATTCACGAAGGAATGCGACTTTACAAAAAAAAAATAACTTTACAACAAGACTCTCTGGTACACTTCTAATGTATCTAGTGTTGTCTACATTGTTCCAAACGGTCAGAAAAAGTAGATTGTATTCTAACAGAACCTGTTCGTCACACATAGGCCTAATATGCATGCAACGCTTGCTCCTTACCTTGTTTTTCTTGAGCTCCAGTATTTTCCACAACTAGTCAAATTTATTCCACATATCTGACTTCCCCTTTACCACCTGAGCAACCAGTAAACATTCCCTTTTCGAGTTTATTTGTCACATCCTCTGCATTGATTTTGCTGTCATGTGTTACAATGTACCAATTTATTGATGTGATTATGATATGCTATAGGTAAGGCCCTATTGGTCACATGCATGTGATGCATACATGTCACATAAAGAGAGAAAGCATTGAGGGTCGGGCTGGGCGATAAATCAATATCAATAATTTTCGAGGTAATTACTTCCCTCAATAACAATATAAAAACGTTTAGATTAATTTTTGATAATGTCGATATAGAATAATTAGGTCCATTTCACCTCTGTGACGCAGCAGGAACGTGCAGAGAAGTGGCAATATGCACGTGGGGAGGTATACGCCCACTAAAAAACACTATTAACCACGAAAAATGTGTGATGTAGGTGAAAACAGTGGCAGTGATAGCCATGGAGAAGGAGCAGCTTCCAACAAAGAAATGATTGATAAAAAGGGTTCAACTGTTTCAGTAATTTGGAAGTGGTTTGGCTTTTTGAAGTCCGACAAAGAGCAGAGCAAGGTTCAGTGCAAATTGTGTCGTAAACAGGTGGCTACCAAGTCTGGTAATACGACAAACCTTTTTCACCATCTGAAGATAAATCACTCATGCAGAAAGTTTGAGTTTGCGCCATGGTATTGATAAAGCACCAACCAATCTAGGGATGTTCGCCCGAAGCAGTAAACACTGACAGCGTTTATGCCCTACGAGCAAACATCGAAAAGACACAAAGACATCACAAATGCCATTATGCATTGCATTGCTAAGGACATATTACCAATTAGCACAGTCAAAAAGGAAGGTTTCAAGAGGCGTATCGATTTAATTGACCCCAGGTATGTGCTCCCTCGCCACAAACATTTCTCTAACACCGCACTGCCTAAACTCTACGCCGAGTGTAGGGAAAAGTTGAGGAACAGCTCAAGACAGATTTTACGTATTTTGCTACTACTACCGATCTGTGGTCAAGTCGCACGTCAGAGCCTTATATTAGCCTCACTATTCACTATATTGACAAAGAGTGGAATCTTAGAAATAAATGTCTTCAAACATCTTACTTTCCCGACGACCACACGGGTGAAGCTACAGCAGAGGGGCTCATTGGAGCTCTCGCCTCCTGGGGACTCAGTCAAGACAGACAGGTCTGCATTACAACGGATAGTGATGCGAATGTGGTGAAGGCCGCACAAATCAACAAATGGACCCGACTGCAATGTTTTGGACATCGTCTGCACTTGGCCATTGGTAATTAACCTTGTTAGATGACACTAAATGTGCATTTGTTTTCATCAACTGGTTAAGTTAAATATTAGATTTGTACATAACTAAAGGTATTATTGTGATTTTAACATTTTATTAAAATCTCTTGATATCTCTTAGAGAGAGTGAGTAGACAAATGGGTGGATCGAGCAACTGGAGTGTGTAAGAAAGTGGTAGGTGCCTTTTCCTATTTGTGTTAAAAGAAGAGAGACATGGCACTTCCTCAAAAAGAACACAACCTACCCCAGCACAAGTTGGTGACTGAGTCGCCTAGCAGCTGGGGATCACGTCAAAAGCTGGTGCAAAGAGTACTGGAGTAGGAGAAAGCTATTTCACAGGTCTTGTCCAGTGACTTGTCAACCTCTCCCTGTCCGAGTCTGTAATACCAACATGTTTTAAGCAGACCACCATAGTCTCTGTGCCTAAGAACACAAAGGCAACCTGCCTAAATGACCCGTAGCACTCACGTCTGTAGCGATGAAGTGCTTTGAAAGGCTGGTCATGGCTCACATCAACACCATCATCCCAGAAACCCTAGACCCACTCCAATTTGCATACCGCCCCAACAGATCCACAGATGATGCAATCATTATTGCACTCCACACTGCCCTTTCCCACCTGGACAAAAGGAACACCTATGGGAGAATGCTATTCATTGACTACAGCTCAGTGTTTAACACCATAGTGCCCTCAAAGCTCATCAATAAGCTAAGGACCCTGGGACTGAACACCTCTCTCTGCAACTGGATCCTGGACTTCCTGACGGGCCACCCCCAGGTGGTAAGGGTAGGTAACAACACATCCGCCACGCTGATCCTCAACATAGGCGCTCCTCAGGGGTGCGTGCTCAGTCCCCTCCTGTACTCCCTGCTCACTCGTGACTGCACGGCCAGGCATGACTCCAATAACATCATTAAATTTGCCGATGACACAACAGTGGTAGTCCTGATCACCGACAAATATGAGACAGCCTATAGGGAGGAGGTCAGAGACCTGGCCGTGTGGTGCCAGGACAACAACCTGTCCCTCAATGTGATCAAGACAAAGGAGATGATTGTGACTACAGGAAAAAGAGGACCGAGAGCTTCAAGTTCCTTGGTGTCCACATCACCAAAAAATAACATGGTCCAAGCACATGAAGATAGTCGTAAAGAGGGCACAACAAAACCTATTCCCTCTCAGGAGACTGAAAAGATTTGTCATGGGTCCTCAGATCCTCTAAAGGTTCTACAGCTGCACCATCGAGAGGATCCTGACTGGTTGCATCACTGCCTGGTATGGCAACTGCTCGGCCTCCCACCGCAAGGCACTACAGAGGGTTGTGCGAACGGCCCAGTACATCACTGGGGCCAAGATTCCTGCCATCCAGGGCCTCTATACCAGGCGGTGTCAGAGGAAGGCCCTAAAAATTGTCTAAGACTCCAGCCACCCTAGTCATAGACTGTCCTCTCTGCTACCGCACGGCAAGTGATACCGGAACGCCAAGTATAGGTCCAAGATTGTGTTTTTAGCACAGGTGGCAACATAGTGGCCTGCCATAGGGCAGCTTTAAAGCCAGAGACAGTAGACAGACTTTTCTTTCTTGCTTGTAACTTGTAAGATGACAACTACCCCAACTTCAACTGTGATGTGCCATTAGGCTAACAGTTATAATGCATATTGACTTGCACTATTTGTTTTTTTGATTTTTTATTTCTTGTTCATAACTTGTAAGGGTTTATAGCTTTTTAAAAAAGTGGAGTTAATGTTATTTGTGAGTTCTACATCTGACAATAAATAAGAATCATTAAAGCCTTTGGTTTGTTTAGGCAGTCTTGAGTCTGAAGCAGAAATTGACCTTTTAAACATGATTTGATTAATATCATGCTAATTATCGGTATTGAATGAAAATAAATATATATATATATCATGATAATTTATTTGCCATATTGCCCAGCCCTAGTTGAGGGTATAGGGAATGTTTTTCCTAAACAAATTAGAGATTTCGGTAACATAACTTTTCAGTCAGAAATGTATGTAATTCTGTTGCCGCTTCAGCAACACTGACAGCATGATACACACTGTTGATGCAGGGAGGAGAGAGCGGGTGCTAGTCACAGTCACTGTCTTTTTTTAAACACCGCGCAGCAAGTCTGAGCCAGGCTCAGCACTCCCTCTTGTCATTTGTGTGTCTTAATTATTTCATCAAACAGTTCGCTTAAAGCATCAGACAAGCTCAGTGTATATCAATTATTTGATTAAAACACATAGGATGTGTCTATATATGGAAAAATACACGTTTTAAAGTTCCGACCAATCAATTGGTCAAAAGAATAGATGACACTTAGTCGACCAAGATTTTCTTTTGTCGGGAACAGCCCTAAATGTCTCAACCAGCCCTTTGTGCAGCCTTACCTGTGATGTGGTCCACACAGTAGGCTGGTGGGCAATTAGGAATCATCTAGTTCTGCTTTTGTGCTTTCTTTTCACATCCGATTACTGTTTTTGAAGCCACGATTTGTCAAATAATAGTTCTGGTCTTTGGCTATATAATTGAGGTGTTCATTTCGTTAAAAGTTTGCGTGTAGAGTATAGGTCTGACACGGGGGTCTGTGTCTGAACTGGAAGCGTGGGTGGAGGTGGTGGTGTTGTCTGGAGGTTTGGGTCTTGTGGGAAGAAAACAAGGCTAATAAATTACACCTGAGTCTTTGATCTCATCTGGGAACATTTAAACGCCTGTGACACCCAAAGCTTTGTTATAACATATTTGTGCTGGCTCTGTTGTTTTTCTGCCAGACTAAGCACAGTTTCTTAAAATATTTTCTCTTATAATTGGGGCTGTGAAATCCTTTCTCTGTCCAAGTTGGTTAAGTTGAGTTGTCATGCTTGCGTAACTTCTGCACCACTTGCAGTTTTTCTGAACGGTCAAAAGGTCTGAGAATGGGAGGAGCTGATTTTTTTTTGCTCACAATCTGGAATAAGATCAAATATGTATTACCATAACAACACCTCAGTGATAGGCTTTCAGTCAATTGTTGATAATGTTACCTACCAATTGATGATAACGTTACCTGTCAAATAACCACTCTGACAACACCTCAGAATAAAGAGCTGCATAATGTTTTCTCTGATATCTGAGTGCTCCTGTACCATCTATTCCTGAATGTTTAATGCTAAAAGGAAAATGTGGTTTTATGGAGGAACTAACCACCCGGTGCAGTAATGTCCTAGCCTAGAATCCAAAGGGATATACTCTGTTTCACCAGCATATCAGTGTGGATTCCAGGCTAGTAATGTCCCCATCCCAGCAGTGGAATGACATGATAAACAGGTGGAAAAGTCATTTTTTTATTCCCAGACAGACAGTAGAGGCATTAACCTAGTTTGAGAGCATAACAGATCTGCTTCTTCTAGCCATGACTGTAATGAAGATGAATGACTCCATGGCTTAAAGGCAAGCCACAGAGGA
Organism: Salvelinus sp. IW2-2015; assembly: GCF_002910315.2. Taxonomy (NCBI): domain Eukaryota; kingdom Metazoa; phylum Chordata; class Actinopteri; order Salmoniformes; family Salmonidae; genus Salvelinus; species Salvelinus sp. IW2-2015. Next base: position 3,518,219 of record NC_036869.1, read on the forward strand.
TTACCACACCATACACCTCCTGGGATAGGAGGGAAATGTGTGTGTGTGGTGGTGTGCAGTGTGGGCAAGCGTGTTTGCCTGTGGTAAGCGATTGTATTCCCTCAGCATGATGTTTGTTTAGCTGTAGCTAAACACGGGTGGCCAGGACCAGGGCAATATCTGATCAATTATTTCACAGTCGACTTCAGGCTAACTATGTGAGTTGAGGCCTCTGTTTGTTGGTTTCCTCATCATAGGCTTCTGTGTGAGGCCAAAGCCAGCTCTGCTCTGCTCTGCACTGTGGAGAATGATGCAGGCAGGCAGTGTGCATCACACACCATGAACCATGAGGCACAGAACAGGCAGAGAAAATGGTCTGGTGTAAGATAACATCAGAGCAGCAATGAAAACACATGCGCTAGCCTAGGGCTGACTCATTGTTGTGTGAATGAACATTTTAATGCTGCCTTACTGCTCTTTAATTATTTGTTACTTAACTTTTTTTTTTGTATTTTCCTTAAAACTGCACTGTTGGTTAAGGACTTCTAAGTAATCATTTCACTGTTGTATGCGGTGCATGTGACAAATACAATTTGATTTGATTTGATTACTCATGAGATGGCTAGCGCAGGCCATCAACAAAGATTTCATTTGAAACCCAGATCTGTCAACAATGTATTTTGTTTCGATGCACCACATTTCTAGGCCATCGCTGTAAATAAGAATTTGTTCTTAATTTACTCACCTATAAATAAAGGTGAAATAAAATACTAAATATAATCACGGATCCCACTAATATTTGGGGTGGGAAGCCAACATGTAGTAGTTGGTCAGGTGGTTTGGTCATATTAGGGAATCTTGGCCCCCCTTCCTATGACCACAGTTTCCCTCTCTCATCCCTCTATTGCTCTTCCGTCTCTTCCCCTCTTCTGTCTCTTCCCCTCTTCTGTCTCTTCCTCTCTTCCGTCTCTTCCCCTCTTCTGTCTCTTCCCCTCTTCCGTCTCTTCCCCTCTCCCGTCTCTTCTCCTCTTGCACTATTTGTTTCTTCCCCTCTTCTGTCTCTTCCCCTTCTTCTTGTTCCTGTCCCCTTCTCCCGCTCTCTTCCCCTCTCTGTCTCTTCCCTTCTCCCCTCTTCTGTCCTCCTCTTGTTTCCTCCTCCTCTTCTGTCTCTTCCTCTCTTCCTCTTCTCCTCTCTTCTGTCTCTCCCCTCTTCCGTCTCTCTCCCCTCTTTCTGCTCTCTTCCCCTCTCTCTCCTCTCTGTTCTCCCTCTTCCCGTCTCTTCCCCTCTTCTGTCTCTTCCCCTCTTCTGTCTCTTCTTCCCTCCTTCCTTCTGCTCTCTCTCCTCCCTCTTCTCGTCTCTTCCCCTCTTCTGTCTCTTCCCCTCTTCCGTCTCTTCCCCTCTTCCGTCTCTTCCCCTCTCTGTCCTTCCCCTCTTCTGTCTTTCCCCTCTCCCGTTCTCTTCCCCTCTTGCACTATTCCATCTCTTCCCCTTTCTGTCTCTTCCACTCTTCCCCTCTTCTGTCTCTTCCCCTTTCCGTCTCTTCCCCTCCCGTTCTCTTCTCTCGCTCTCCCTTTCTGTCTCTTCCCTCTTCCCTTCTCTCCCCCTCTTCTGTCTCTTCCCCTCTTTCGCTCTTCCCCTCTTCGTCTCTTCCCCTGTTCTCTCCCTCTCCCGTCTCTTTCCCCTCTTACTGTCTCTTCCCCTCTCTGTCTCTTCCCCTCTTCCGTCTCTTCCCCTCTTCGTTCCTCTTCCCCTCTTTCTGTCTCTGGTCCCCTCTTCTGCTCTCCCCTCTTCTGTCTCTTCCCCTCTTCCTGTCTCTTCCCCTTCTCTCGTCTCGTCTCTTCCCTCTCTTCTGTCTCTTCCCCTCTTCCGTCTCTATTCCCCTCTTCTGTCTCTGTCTCTTCCCCTCTTCTGTCTCCTTCCCCTCTCTTGCTCTTTCCCCTCTCCAGTCTCTCCCCTCTTCTGTCTCTTCCTCCTCTCCGTCTCTTCTCCCCTCTTTCTGTCTCTTCCCCTCTTCTGTCCTTCCCCTCTCCCGTCTCTTCCCTCTTGCACTATTCCATCCTTCCCCTTTCTGTCTCTTCCACTCTTCCCCTCTCTTCTGTCTCTCCCCTCTTCCGTCTCTTCCCTCTCCCGTCTCTTCCCCTCTTTCGTGCTCTTCCCCTCTTCTGTCTCTTCCCCCTCCTTCCTCTTCCCTCTTCCCCTCTCGTCTCTTCCCTCTTCCGTCTCTTCCCCTCTCCCGTCTCTTCCCCTCTTTGTCTCTTCCCCTCTCCGTCTCTTCCCCTCTCCCGTCCTCTTCCCTTCTTCTGTCTCTTCCCCTCTCTGTCTCTTTCCCCTCTTCTAGTCTCTTCCCCTCTTGCCCTATTCCCCTCTTCTGTCTCTGTCTCTTCCCCTCTTCTGTCTCTTCCCCTCTTCTGTCTCTTCCCCTCTTCCGTCTCTTCCCCTCTTCCGTCTCTTACCCTCTTCCTCCTTCTCCCCTCTTCCCTCTCCGGCTATCAAGTGAGTCATTACCACTCCATGTCTTTTTAAGAGGCGTTAAAAGGGTGTCCATCAGTTGTTCTCTCCCAGGTGTGGATCAGGACCTCTCCTCTGCTAATAAACTGCATGATAAGAGTCCAACACCTCCCTAGGGAGAGAACTGGGGAGGAGAGAGAATGGGGGATGGAGTTGCAGCCCATCCATCCACAGTTTGTGTGTGTGTGTTTCTGTGTGTGTGTGTGTGCGTGCATCTGTTGTGGTGCCATTTCACCCTCCTCCTTCTCATTGTGTTTAGAGATAAGAGGAGAAGGAGTCATTACCGAGAAGGGATCCTCTCACCTGAGAGAATGGGAGTAAGTGGAGTGTCTCTCACCCTCACTGGTGGTTATCTATTGGCCAGTAGCTGTGGCTAATAGCCAGACTCATTATCTGGAAGTGGAGCTAACTGAATGCCTGCTTCCTCTGACTGCGAAATGAGAGGAGACCCAAGCCAGGAGAGGAGAACCCAAGCTAGGGAGAGGAGACCCAAGCCTGGGAGAGGAGACCCAAGCCTGGGGAGAGGAGACCCAAGCTAGGGAGAGGAGACCAGGCAGGTACACTAGAAGAGGAGACCCAAGTAGGAGAACCCAAGCTAGGGAGAGGAGACCCAAGCCTGGGAGAGGAGCAAAAGCCAGGAAGGAGACCCAAGCCCCAGGGAGAGGAGACCCAAGCCTAGGGAGAGGAGACCCAAGCTAGGGAGAGGAGACCCAAGCCTGGGAGAGGAGACCCAAGCCAGGGAGAGGAGACCCAAGTCAGGGAGAGGAGACCCAAGCTAGGGAGAGGAGACCCAAGYCAGGGAGAGGAGACCCAAGCTAGGGAGAGGAGACCCAAGCCTGGGAGAGGAGACCCAAGCTAGGGAGAGGAGACCCAAGCCAGGGAGAAGAGACCCAAGCCTGGGGGCCTGGGACAGTTTTCACAAAAAGTCTCAGAGTAGGAGTGCTGACCTAGGGTCAATTTTCCCTTTTGGTGTTAATGAATACAATCATATGGACAGGGAGAACCTGGTCCTAGATCAGCACTCGTACTCTTGAGACGGTTTGTGAATAGCAACCTTGGGGGTCTGACTGATGTGGTGGGAGGTGAGTACTGATGAGAGGTTCCTTGTCCCTCTCATGCCTGACCAGGGCTGCACCTGCTCTGGGTTCCAGGATCAGGTGGCATCTTGGTTCACTTCCAGTAAACCGTATTAATGTCATGGAGGCGTGATATCTCTATCTGTTAGCGTGCTGTGAGCAGGAAGCGATCTCTGTTGGTTTTGGTGGGGCTTGTCGTGTTGGGTTGCCCCCCTGCCTCATTTTCAATCCAGCATGGGAGAAAAGAGGAGCACTCTATGAATAGAGAAAACCAAACATCCACTGTCTTGTCACTGGTGCTGTCTATGATCTCTGGGCTTTGGTGAAGTGCAGTATTGAGTAGTAGTAGTTGAGTAGTAGTTGATGTTCTCTCTCTGTCTGTCATGCCCTGACCTTAGTATTCTTTGTTTTCTTTATTATTTTTGGTTAGGTCAGGGTGTGACAAGGGTGATATATGTGTTTTGTCCTGTCTAGGGTTTTTGTATGTTTAAGGGGTTGTTACTGGTCTAGGTGTTTTGTATGTCTATGGTTGCCTAGATTGGTTCTCAATTAGAGGCAGCTGTTTATCGTTGTCTCTGATTGGGAACCATATTTAGGCAGCCATATTCCTTGAGTATTTCGTGGGTGATTGTCCTTGTTTAGTTGCCTGTGAGCACTACGTTGCCTTCACGGTTCGTTTTGTTGTTTTGTGAGTTTGTTAAAGTGTTCTTTGTTTAAATAAATAGAAGAATGGATTCTAATCACGCTGCGCCTTGGTCCACTCCTTTAAACGGCTGTGACACTGTCTCTCGCTCTCTCTCGCGCACTCACTCTTTCTCTCTCTCTCTTCCTGCTCTCTCCCTCCCCCACCTCTCTCTCTCAGTCAATCAATCAAATTAATTTATAAAGCCCTTTTTACACGAGCAGATGTCACAAAGTGCTTGTACAGAAACCCAGCCTAAACCCCAAACAGCAAGCAATGCAGATGTAGAAGCACGGTGGCTAGGAAAAACTCCATAGAAAGACAGGAACCTAGGAAGAAACCTAAAAAGGAACCAGGCTCTGAGGGGTAGCCAGTCCTCTTCTGGCTGTGCCAGGTGGAGATTATAAGAGTACATGGCCATTAAGGCCAGACCGTTCTTCAAAATGTTCAAACATTCGTAGATGACCAGCAGGGAGAAATAATAATCACAGTGCCTCTATCTCTCTGCTCTATCTCTCCCTCCCCCCACCTCTCTTATGACATGCCATTTGTAGACTCCAAGCACGCTGAGTCTTCATTTGTGTCAGCCTACCACACACAGTTGGAGTAAGACAGGCAGACAGGCAGACAGACAGACAGACAGACAGACAGACAGACAGACAGACAGACAGGCAGACAGGCAGGCAGGCAGGCAGGCAGACAGACAGTTAGTGCTATGCAGCAGTTTCTCCTAGTATATATCTATTAGGTCTGCTGCCTGGACATCGGCAAACAAACAGCCAGCGATGGATGGCATGTAACTAGCCCCACTCATCCCTCTCTTCTCTGGATCACAGAGAGAGAATCACATCAGAATATTAGTTATATGTGTTAATTGCTTCCCTGTGAGCAGCTGTGAACCTCTCCCTCCCTTCGATAATGAATTGAAAGTTATCATAACAGAACAAAGCCGTGACTTTTAAGAAAAAAGGACTGTCAGGACAGGAACTTTTAGAATATTTTTGGGCCAGGTCTCGGAGGTGGAAACACGAAAGGCAAACATTTTTGGCCAAACACTGAAGCTAAGCCTGATAGTGGAAATTCATCACAAACTTGTGGTAAAAGCTGATGCCTCACAAGTTTTATGCCCCCTTGTGTGTTGCTGGGGCATTTAAGGTTTGCTGTTGAGTTGAGGTGTTGTTGAGTTTTTACCTCTGGCAGGTGTCCCAAGTGTCTTTTTGATAGTGTTGAAGGCCTCTGCCCACACACCACAGGTAGGACAGTGCCCCTGACTGTACTAGGTCTGGGACCTGCTGCAGAGGTTGCTTGTCAGGCCGGATGTAACTGTAGGTATGGATTGGTCCAGAGACCTCCATCCGGGCCAGTGTTCCTGTGATTGCAGGGGGCTGATCACTGGTGTGTTAATATATTACTTGATACCTATGTGTCTGCAGAACTCTTTGTTAGGGGGTTTTAGTTCTCGCTCTTTCTTTCTGTTTCTCTCCCCCCTTTTCTCTTGCTCTCTCTCTCCTTGTATCTCTCTTCTGCTCACTCTCGCTCGCTCTCTCTCTTCTTCTTCTCTCTTCCTGTCCCTCTCCACTCTCTCTCACTCTTTCTCTCTTCTATCCCTCTCGCTATCTCTCTTTTGTCTTCCTCTCTCTCTCTCTCTCCTCCTCTCTCTCTCTCTCTCTCTCTCTTCTCTCTCTCTCTCTCTCTCTACTCACTCACTCACTCACTCCACTCACTCACTCCACTCACTCACTCACTCACTCACTCACTCACTCACTCACTTCCTCTCTCCTCTTGTCCCTCACTCACTTCACTCACTCACTCACTCACCTCTCTTTTGTCCCTCCCTCTCACCTCTCTCTCTCTCTCTCTCTCGCCTCTCTCTCTCCTCTCTCTTCTTCTCCCTCTCTCTCTCTCCTCTCTCTCTCTCTCTCTCTCTCCTCTCTTCACTCACTCACTCTCTCTCTTTTGTCCCTCTCACCTCACTCCACTTCTCTTTTGTCCCTCTCACTCACTCACTCTCTCTTTTTGTCTCTCCTCGTCTCCTCTCTCTCTACTCCATCTCTCTCGCTCTCTCTCTCTCTCTCTCTCTCCCTCTCTCTCTCCCTCTCTCACCTGAGAACCCAGTGTCCCAGACACACAGGTTCATTAATTATACAGGCTATTGAAAGCTTAGCCCCAGGCTAAAGGCAGCTAGCACACTGAGGTAAAATGAACCTGTTGTGTCCACAATGACCCTGCTCCTACTTCTTCTACCCTTTCTCTGTGAGTCGAATGTGTAAACTGAGACTTGATAATACCCACCCATCCCTTCTAAAGAACAGCTGGCCTGGAAGTCTGTAACGAAGTCGCTGGGTGGCTCCCAAATGGCACCCCATGCATTGTTGGGCAGAGTGTACAAGTAAAGCATGTCTCTGTACTTGTGCATGTGACAATGCAACTTGAACTTGAACGAGGCTAAAAGTAGTCCACTGTAAAGAGAATAGGGATGCCATTTAGGATGGAAGCGCCCACATTCCAAACTCTTCTCACTCGGGATTGAGTAGCCTACATGGAACCAAGTAGGAGCTTGCGGTATTCTGATCATGTTTTGTGCGTAATGTTGCTGTTGTCACGTGGCGAGTCAGAGCAGTGTTTACTTCCCAGAAACCTAATTTGAATAGGAAGGGGACAGATATGTCATTTTGATCGATTTGAAGGTCCTCGCCAAGCAAAAGATCAACGTTCAATACTGAAGAGTTTTCTTTGCAAATGATTGTCTGTATGACAGTTATGAGAATGAGATTGATGAGCCTGGCGTATTTGTTTGAGATTTGGCTACATTCTGTCGCTTTCAAAACAACTTTCCACACCTACATTTCAGCTAACACTGAAAAAATGTTTGGGGGAAAACTCACAAGCGACTTTTCAAAGAGAGACAGACCCCAAAGGGAGATGTAAAAAACAGAGATAAAATGTCAGCTAGCAGCTCAGAGAAGAGAAGTCACACCAGTGTGAATCCTGCTTTAATTGTTCCAGTATGTACATTCTATGCTTCCTTCCTGCAGAGTTGGTTTCCTAAAGCAGCTTCCCAGAGTAATTAGTTCCATCAATCATGTCCCTGGTCTGGGCCCCATGGAATAGCCTAGCACTCAGCCTAGCGCTCAGTGCCCCTCCGTCAGACAGATAAGAACAGATGAGGCTAACGCTAATGGAAGCTAGCCGCTAAAACGTTAGCTTCTGGAATGGATTGTGCTTACTCCATCAAAATCGATAGCGTATCCAGGTTTGTTGGCAGGTAGAACAAAAGAAAGCATTGGTGCAGATGGCGAGAATGCCTTATTGGACTCACTCCAACAGTAAACCTTTGTTTACAGTTCAACACAGAAATGATAACCACATATTTAACTTTAATTGTTGTTTACAAAAATTGATGACTGTCCTCACCACATAAACTTGTGTGAAAGTTTTCAACAGGGTATCTGTCCTTGGTCCACATACTGTACTTGGAGGAGGGTCAGCTATTTATCTCTGTTCTGCTGCGGGTGGGTTATCTGATGGCAGCGTCTTGGGGGACAGGGAGAAAGGGACTGTGTTGTGTGTGTGTGTGTGCATCTGTGTGTGTGTGTGTGTGTGGTGTGTGTGTGTGTGTGTGTGTGTGTGTGTGTCGTGTGTGTGTGTGTGTGTGTGTGTGTGTGTGTGTGTGTGTGTGTGTGTGTGTGCGTTTGGGAGCATTGACCGGCCAGAAGGGACAGTGTGTTGTGCCTTTTATGGCCTTAGTGCTTCTGGGTGGCTGGAGCCGGTGTGGTGACAGGTGGTGGTGAGTGAGAGTGACAGTAAGGTGACTTTTACACAGTGATGAAACTTCCTATTAATAAGTTAGCGTTAGCCCTACCACTGACCACTATAAATAAACAGTCTGCTTCCAAGAGGAAAGATCACGTCCGTTATTTAAATATATTCGTATGTAGCCTTATGTGAGTAATGGACTGGTGGGTATGGAATTCTAACTGTAAAGATGTTTTAGACTGGTTTCTCACACACTGAGGCAGAAAAGGCTTGATATAAGCAGAATGGAGGTGGGATCTTCATTGAATAGCAATGGGGTGGGCATTCATTTCCTGATTCAGTTTTGTTCAAATTCATTTGCCGCTAGTTTGTGAATCTGAATGACAGTAGGCTGTTTGAGATTGTGCAGATTGAAAATGTGCCAGCCTGAATGTCATGATGGGCTGCTACAAATTGTTAAATGAGGGGTTGTAAGGTCATGAAACGTCATGGAAATTAGTTTCATAATTGTTGTTCATGTATTTCATGAAAGCGCACTTTTAAATATGATAAATCAATAAAAAAACGACATATCAGTCATTATCGGAATGACTCTTCAGTGCACGTCTGTGGTGCTGCGTGTGTGTGCCAGCGCGACTGGGCCGTTGCCCGAGGAGAGAGAACGCGACATTTCAGCAGCAGGTATAAAATAATAACAGACAGACAAACTAGATCACCAATTCAAAACAAAACATGTAGCGGTTACCTCGCTACTTAACTAAAGCTAACTAAGCATTCATTTTGTTGTTGCCTTTCTACCGGCACTGTAGAGCCTAAATAAATCTGCACTGTTGGAAAGCAGGGATTCCCCTCTATTAAACAGTAGCCATGTAATTGCAACAACGTACAAAATGTTCTAAGAATAGCCTAATTAACAAATAATTTGCTGTGCATAGATCTCCCCTGAAACATGAATGTTTGAGCCTAATATATAAACATGTCTAGTTAAATACCTTGCTTTGAAGTAGCCTATCTTATCCGTTGATCCCTGATTTATTGAATGAGGGAATAAAGTATTTAGTTGTAATGTTGAAAAAGCCAAGCCTGCACAACCAGGAGCTCTCCAGATGGAGGGTTGACCACATGTTGACAACATGGTACTATCAGTGCAGTTCTATGTGGGGGGTTAAGTGCCTAGATTAAGGGCACAACGGCAGGAGGTGGTAGTTCTACATGGGATCAGACACAGCAGCCTTCCAGTGTCAATAATGCTTACTTTTCATGTAGGCTATAACAATAGTCATGAATATGTGGTTAAAAGTTATGGAGAAGTCATTGAAAATGTGTATCAACCGTTAACAGTGAATAATCAGAGGTCTCTATTAGAGGTCGACCGATTAGGATTTTTCAACGCCGATACCGATACCGATTATTGGAGGACAAAAAAAGCCTATAGCGATTAATCGGCCGATTTAAAAAATAAATAATAATATGTATTTATATATATATATATATATATATATATATATATATCATTATATAATATATTATTACTATATATATATATATATTACATATATCATACACACACACACACATTTTTGTTATAATTGACAATTGCCAACAATACTGAATGAACAATGAACACTTTTATTTTAACTTAATATAATTCATATATAAATAAATTTTGTCTCAAATAACATGAGAACATATGTTAAAACGAACCACCAGCTTTCTATGGGTCTTTCAATATTCCCAGTTAAGAAGTTTTAGGTTGTAGTGCAGAAAAGCAGAGCTTGTCTGCATGTCCCCTGTCAGTCTGCTCCTCCGTGAAAACACAGACCTTATTTGAAGTAGATCAAGACATTCTCTATGGAAGATATGAACAGAAAATAACGGAAGGAACCCCTTTCAAGTTCAGCCGCAAGTTATTACAGGAATTATAACGCGTCGACTTTTCTCTCTAAACCATATACCTTTGACTAATCTGGAACTATCACCTCGAAAACAAAATGTTTATTCCGTTCCGTATTTTAATCTAACGGGTGGGCATCCATGAGTCTAATATTCCTTGTTACATTGCACAACCTTCAATGTTATGTGTCTATAATTTACGTAAAATTTGCGCGGCAAATTCAGTTTCGCAAAGCAGCCAGGCGCGCCAAACTGTTAGCATATACCCTGACCTCCTGCGTGTAGCAATGGAACGCAAGAGAAATGCATCAACAATTTTTCACCTGGTTAATATTGCCTACTAACCTGGATTTCTTTTAGCTAAATATGCAGGTTTAAAAATATATACTTGTGTATTGATTTTAAGAAAGGAATTGATGTTTATGGTTAAGTACACATTGGAGCAATGACAGTCATTGATTGATTGTTTTTTATAAGATAAGTTTAATGCTAGCTAGCAACTTACCTTAGCTTACTGCATTCGCGTAACAGGCAGGCTCCTCGTGGAGTAAAATGTAATCAAGTGTTAGAGCATTGGACTAGTTAACTGTAAGGTTGCAAGATTGGATCCCCCGAGCTGACAAGGTTAAAAATTTGTCGTTAACGTTCCTAGGCCGTCATTGAAAATAAKAATGTGTTCTTAACTGACTTGCCTAGTTAAATAAAGATTAAATAAAGGTGTAGAAAAAAAACTGGGGGAAAAAATGCAAATCGGCGCCCAAAAATACCGATTTCCGATTGTTATGATAACTTGAAATCGGCCCTAATTAATCAGCCATTCCCATTAATCGGTCGACCGCTAGTCTCTATAGCATAATGTCATTTGTGAATTTCGGTGAGTGGAGCGACTAATGGACCGACTTAGAAAAAGACAGCTCCTACACCAAGTCAAGCACTGTGTACATATAGGGGCTTCAGTGTCAGGCTTGGGTTACAGATTGAGTGCAGATAGCTATGGCCTTGAAGGAAATATGGGTGCTTAAAGTAACTGTCCAGTGTGTCCAGATTTCTATCAAATATGACCTATAATCTTTGTAAATTTTTATTTCACCTTTATTTAACCAGGTAGGCCAGTTGAGAACAAGTTCTCATTTACAACTGCGACCTGGCCACAATAAAGCAAAGCAGTGTGACACAAACAACAACACAGAGTTACACATGGAATAAACAAACATACAGTCAATAACACAACAGAAAAAGTCTATACACAGCGTGTGCAAATGGCGTGAGCAGGTAAGGCAATAAATAGGCCATAGTAGCGAAGTAATTACAATTTAGCAAATTAACACTGGAGTGATAGATGTGCAGATGATGATGTGGAAGTAGAAATACTGGTGTGCAAAAGAGCAAAAAAGTAAATAAAAACAATATGGGGATGAGGTAGGTAGATTGGATGGGCTATTTACAGATGGGCTGTAAGCGGTAAGCGGTAAGCTGCTCAGATAGCTGATGCTTAAAGTTAGTGAGGGAGATATAAGTCTCCAACTTCAGCGATTTTTGCAATTCGTTCCAGTCATTGGCAGCAGAGAAATTAATTACAATATGACAGAAATGTTTTCCTTACAATTTATTTTAATTAAGTATGTGGAACAGCAGCTTTTCTGTGTTTGAATGGTGTGTGTGTATACTGGTCATTAAAAATATTAATGGCAGTAGATGATTGGTACTAGATGAACTGCTGATTGGCCAGCTCATCCTCCTCTTGAGGATGACAGCATCCTCTATGAGGAAATAGCAAGCGTTTTTTAAACGGTCTATTTGAGATACAAGTTTGAGGTGGGGGTTTTGAAGTGTTTTTTTCTCCAATTTATGCTTTGGCCACCAATACGAGTATAGAATGATTCAAGAACATTATTTGGGTATGAGTTAACAGAATATTAACTTTTAAAAGTGAGATTTTCACTGGAGTGTACTTTAAAACACTGGAGAACATGATTGTGTGTCATGTAGTGAAAACAGGTTGCAGTGTGTGTGGTGTGACAAGACACATTCCTTTGTGCAGACTGGCAGGGGGGCCAGCATTCCTCCAGAGACAGGGCTTGTGTTTCCACCCTCCAGCGAAGTGTATGTGCATGTGTGTGTGTTTTGCTGTGTTGTGTGCGTGTGTGTGCATATGCTTGCCTGTGCTTGTTTTTGCAAGAGTGTGTGTGTGTGTGTGTGTGCGCATGAGTCTGTGTGTGCATGTGTGTATGCTTGTGTGAGTGTATGAGTGTGTATGCTTGTGTGAGTGTATGAGTGTGTGTGTGTGCAGTGAGAGGAGGGGGCGTCTCCAGTGAGGTCAAAGGCCAGAGTCTCATAGGGCGAGACACACACAGGATTCACACAGACCTCTCCAGTCTGCATGAAATCATTGCCTGAATTCGTCAATGAATCATCCCACTTGCCCTCAACTTAAGCTTCTGCTTGATGGTTGATGTTTGGCATGACACCACTTTTAAAGTGATTTATGGATGTAACCATTCAATTTTCTAAGGGTTTTTTCTTCTCAAATGTCACTGACAACACAGCATGATGAACAGCAATCTCATTTTTTATTTTCCTCAGGATAGAACACGTAGTCGTGTTGACTTGTTTTCACACTTGACATCTTCTCTACCATCTCTTCGTTTGATCATTGAAGAATCATTTGAAAGCAGAGCGATTGTGACTCACGTGAAAACCACACCACAGCTCACTTACTCATGAGCGTAATTCAGTTGGCTGTCAGGTCTACCCCCGGAGAATGTCAAGACTAACTCTTTCATGTGACACTTGAGCTTTTGTATTTGATTTCACATCAATGGCGTTTCTCTCTCGTTGACTGAAAACCATGTTTCCCCTTTACTTTGCCTTCCATTCAGAAGTTACACAGCCCCTTTATTCAAGTAGCATCCGAATGAATGTAGCTTTTGACTGCAGCCATGTGGCTGAGGGCCGTGGTCATTTTATTTTTTATTTATTTTGACCTTTATTTAACTAGGCAAGTCAGTTAAGAACAATTTCTTATTTTCAATGACGGCCTAGGAACAGTGGGTTGACTGCCTTGTTCAAGGGCAGAATGACAGATTTGTACCTTGTCAGCTTGGGGATTTGATCTTGCAACCTTTCTGGTTACTTGTCCAACGCTCTAACCACTAGGCTACGCTGTTAGCACTGTGGGAAGCTATGTGACGCTATGTGAAGCTATGTCACGCTATGTGACGCTATGTGAAGCTATGTTTTTAATTTTAATTTTATTTCACCTTTATTTAACCAGGTAAGCTAGTTGAGAACAAGTTCTCATTTACAACTGCGACCTGGCCAAGATAAAGCAAAGGAGTGCGACACAAAAAACAACACAGAGTTACACATGGAATAAACAAGCGTACAGTCAATAACACAATAGAAAAAAAGAAAGTCTATATACAGTGTGTGCAAATGGCGTGAGGAGGTAAGGAAATAAATAGGCCATAGTAGCGAAGTAGTTACAATTTAGCAAATTATGACTGGAGTGATAGATAACTTTTTTGAGTTAGAGCTACAGGATGAAAATTTCTGTTTGAAAAAGCTAGTCTTTGCTTTTCTGACTGACTGACTGGCGTGTATTGGTTCATGACTTCCCTGAAAAGTTGCATATCGCGGAGACTATTCGATGCTAGTGCAGTCCGCCACAGGATGTTTTTGTGCTGGTCAATAGTGAAAGTTCAGCATTAAAGCGTGATTTAAATTGAAAGAATATGTTCTCGCGTTAGCGGAGACTGCATTCACGGTAAAACGCTGCATCGGTCAGCTCAATCAGAAATTACCTTTACATCTCTAGCGTTCAATCTGTAAGGCTTCAGCCATCCAGATTGAAACGAGAACTAAGTGTAGTGTAGAGCTGGAGCCAATAGAACAGCAGATGATGATGTGCAAGTAGAAATACTGGTGTGCAAAACAGCAGAAAAGTAAATTAAAACAATACAGGGATGAGGTAGTTGGGTGTGCTATTTACAGATTGGCTGTGTACAGGTACAGTGACCGGTTAGCTGCTCAGATAGTTGATATTTAAAGTTAGTGAGGGAAATATAAGTCTCCAGCTTCAGTGATTTTTGCAATTCGTTCCAGTCATTGGCAGCAGAGAACTGTAAGGAAAGGCGGCCAAAGGACGTGTTGGCTTTGGGGATGGCCAGTAAGATATACCTGCTAGAGCGCGTGCTATGGGTGGGTGTTGCTATGATGACAAAACAGATGGCACTGTGATAGACTGCATCCAGTTTGCTGAGTAGAGTATTGGAAGCTATTTTGTAAATGACATCGCCGAAGTCGAGGATCGGTAGGATAGTCAGTTTTACGAGGATATGTTTGGCGGCGTGAGTGAAGGAGGCTTTGTTGCGAAATAGGAAGCCGATTCTAGATTTAATTTTGGATTGGAGATGGCTAATATGAGTCTGGCAGGAGAGGTTACAGTCTAGCCAGACACCTAGGTATTTGTAGTTGTCCACATATTCTAAGTTAGAAACGTCCAGAGTAGTGATGCTAGCCGGGCAGGCGGGTGTGGGCAGCGATCGGTTGAAAAGCATGCATTTGGTTTTTCTAGCGTTTAAGAACAGTTGGAGACCACGGAAGGAGTGTTGTATGGCATTGAAGCTCATTTGGAGGTTAGTTAAAACCTCTACTTCATCACCCTCCCGGATCCGGGATCCTCCTCATCAAAAAAGCTGACTAGCATAGCCTAGCCTAACGACAGGGATCATCATATAATATAATTTTCATGAAATCACAAGTCAATACAGCAATGAAAGAATAAACATCTTGTGAATCCAGCCATCATTTCCGATTTTTTAAAATGTTTACAGCGAAAACACAATATGTATTTCTATTAGCTAACCACAATAGCCAAACACACAACCTCATATTTTCACCATGTTTCCACCGCATAGGTAGCTTTCACAAAAAACAACAAAATAAGAGATAAAATTAGTCACCTAACCAAGAAACAACTTCATCAGATGACAGTCTTATAACATGTTATACAATACATTTATGTTTTGTTCGAAAATGTGCATATTTGAGGTATAAATCATAGTTTTACATTTGCACCCACCATCAAAAATAGCACCAAAGCAGCCAGAATAATACAGAGGAGCAACGTGAAATACATAAATACTCATCATAAAACATTTATGAAAAATACATGGTGTACAGCAAATGAAAGATAAATATCTTGTGGAATCCAGCCAATATTTCCGATTTTTAAGGTGTTTTACAGCGAAAACACCAATATAGAATTATATTAGCTTACCACAATAGCCAAACACACAAACGCATTTATTCACCGCAAAGGTAGGCTTTCGCAAAAAACAGCAATAGATATAAAATTAATCACTAACCTTTGACAAACGTCATCAGATGACAGCTTATAACATGTCATGTTATACAATACATTTATGTTTTGTTCGCAAATGTGCATATTTAGAGCTGCAAATCGTGGTTATACATTGTGAATACGTAGCAACATTTCCCAGAATGTCCGGAGATATTTTGGACACTCCACCTAATCGACCAAAAGAACTCATCATAAACTTTACATAAAAATACTTGTTGTATGGCAAATGAAAGATACAACTGGTTCTTAATGCAACCGCTGTGTTAGATTTTTAAAAATAACTTTACTACAACATACAAAACAGCATTATGTGAGACAGCGCTCACATATTCTACCCCCTGTTGGAGTGAACATATTCCACAGAAATACGAAATAACATCATAAATGTGTCTTACTTTGCTGAGCTTCCATCAGAATGTTGTGCAAGAAGTCTATTCCAGAATAAATCGTTGTTTGGTTTTTAGAATGTCCATTTCTTCTGTCGAATTCGCCGCCACAATGCAGCCAAGGTTGCTAACATTCCCATCCTCTTCTTGGCGCAAAGAACGGAAACTCCAAAAGTCCCAATAACACGTTGAAAAACTGATAAAACCGGTTGAAAAAACCTACTTTATGATGTATATCATATGTATCAAATAAATCAGAGCCGGAGATATTCGCCGTGTATTAACCGAACGCTTTTCAGAGGACAATGTCGAGGTTCCCTCGCGCGCCGTCGAAGACAAAGAAAAATACCGGACCTGTCACTCCAAAAGCTCTTGTTCGGCTCATAATCAAGCTAGAATCCTATTCCACCTCCACTGCCTGTTGACATCTAGTGGAAGGCATATGAAGTGCCATACAGATCGATAAATAAAAGCCAGTTGAATAGCCAGCCCTGACACAGAGTCTCGTTTTCAGATTTTTCACTTCCTGTATGGAAGTTTGCTGCAAATGAGTTGCTGTTTTACTCAACAGATATAATTCAAACAGTTTTAGAAACTTCAGTGTTTTCTATCAATAGTAATATAAGATGCATATTGTATGATCTAGAACAGAGTACGAGCCGTTAAATTGGGCACGATTTTTCCAAAGTGAAAACAGCGCCCACCTATTGACAAAAGTTAACAGAGTGTCCAAGGAAGGGCAAGATGTATACAGAATGGTGTCGTTGCAAGAGTGGATCAGGGAATCACCTGTAGCACGAGCGACATCGTTGATGTATACAAAGAAAAGAGTCGGCCCGAGAATTGAACCTGTGGTACCCCCATAGAGACTGCCAGAGGTCCGGACAACAGGCTCTCCGATTTGACACACTGACCTCTATCTGAGAAGTAGTTGGTGAACCAGGCGAGGCAGTCATTTGAGAAACCAAGGCTGTTGAGTCTGACGATAAGAATGTGGTGATTGACAGAGTCGAAAGCCTTGGCCAGGTCGATGAAGACGACTGCACAGTACTGTCTTTTATCGATGGCGGTTATGATATCGTTTAGTACCTTGAGCGTGGCCGAGGTGCACCCGTGACCAGCTCTGAAACCGGATTGCACAGCGGAGAAGGTACGGTGGGATTCGAAATGGTCAGTGATCTGTTTATTGACTTGGCTTTCGAAGACTTTAGAAAGGCAGGCTAGGATGGATATCGGTCTATAACAGTTTGGGTTTAGAGTGTCACCCCCTTTGAAGAGGGGGATGACCGCGGCAGCTTTCAAATCTTTAGGGATCTCGGACAATACGAAAGAGAGGTTGAACAGACCGGTGATAGGGGTTGCAACGATGGCTGCGGATAATTTTAGAAAGAGAGGGTCCAGATTGTCTAGCCCAGCTGATTTGTACGGGTCCAGGTTTTGCAGCGCTTTCAGAACATCTGATATCTGGATTTGGGTGAAGGAGAAGCTGCGGAGGCTTGGGCAAGTAGCTGCGGGGGGTGCGGAGCTGTTGGCCGCGGTTGGGGTAGCCAGGAGGAAAGCATGGCCAGCCGTAGAGAAATGCTTATTGAAATTCTCGATTATTGTGGATTTATTGGAGGTGACCGTATTACCTAGCCTCAGTGCAGTGGGCAGCTGGGAGGAGGTGCTCTTATTCTCCATGGACTTTACAGTGTCCCATAACTTTTTTGTGTTAGAGCTACAGGATGAAAATTTCTGTTTGAAAAAGCTAGTCTTTGCTTTTCTGACTGACTGGCGTGTATTGGTTCATGACTTCCCTGAAAAGTTGCATATCGCGGAGACTATTCGATGCTAGTGCAGTCCGCCACAGGATGTTTTTGGGCTGGTCAAGGGCAGTCAGGTCTGGAGTGAACCAATGGGTATATCTGTTCTTAGTTCTACATTTTTTGAAAGAGGCATGCTTATTTAAGATGGTGAGGAAATTACTTTTAATGAACGACCAGGCATCCTCGACTGACGGGATGAGGTCAATATCCTTCCAGGATACGCAGGCCAGCTCGCAGAAGTGTTTTAGGGAGCGTTTGACAGTGATGAGGGGTGGTCGTTTGACCGCGGACCCATAGCTGATGCAGGCAATGAGGCAGAGATCACTGAGATCCTGATTGAAAACATCCGAGGTGTATTTGGAGGGCAAGTTGGTCAGGATAATAACTATGAGGGTGCCCATGTTTACGGATTTAGGGTTGTACTTGGTGGGTTCCTTCATAATTTGTGTGAGATTGAGAGCATCTAGTTTAGATTGTAGTACTGCCGGGGTTTTAAGCATATCCCAGTTTAGGTCTGAGGATAGATGGGAAGCTATGTGACGCTATGTGACGCTATGTGAAGCTATGTGACGCTATGTGACGCTATGTGACGCTATGTGACGCTATGTGACGCTATGTGAAGCTATGTGACGCTATGTGAAGCTATGTGATGCTATGTGACGCTATGTGACGCCAACTGATACTATGTGACGCTTTGTGAAGCTGTCACAAAGCGAGTTAAGCTACTTTCACACACTGTTCCCCAGCTCTGTATTATTTGTCCATTACTTGTAATTACTGGTCATGAAGACTGATGGAATTTCTGCCACTGACTTGGCTGCGATTTGGGATTATCCTCCCGTAAGGGTTGGTGTAATTACCAAATCATCAGACACAGCTCTGGGTGAAACATTATTAGAGAAATGGGTGATTTTGCCGGAGGACAGGTTTCCCTTAGGATCCCCGGTTTGGTTTAGCATTAGCTACCAACCAACTTGCTTTTTGGAAATCAAAATCATCTATGGAAGTTATTTTCATGAACAAGATGGCTCATACATGGGTTTTCCTGTCTTGCTAATACTTCGGTGTGATGCTGAAAGGCACATACATGAATAGGTCCCAGGCAAAGTCAGCTAACTCACATCCACTACACTTTATGTAGGATCAGGTCCTTCCTGGCCATGTTACTGATCCTACATAATCGTATATGCCATTTAGCAGACACTTTTTTTTATGTATGGGTGGTCCCGGCAATCAAAAAAATGACTAGTGCCATGCTCTACCAACTGAGCTACAAAGGAACACCTACCAGCACTCCTGCTGTGAGAAGCTTGATCCATAGGGTCCCTGGTTCCAATCTGTCAACCGTTACTGTGCACCTCAGCAGCAGCTTGAGCAATATTCCTTGCGGCCCATTTCTGGGGCCAAAACGCCACAGGAGTTTAAACAGACAGTTTATTCTCATCGGAGTCATTGTTGTGTGAGGCATCAGTCAGATGACTCTAAGATAATGATGATGAAAAGATGAAGAGCTGCTAATTACAGTGACTGATCTTCGCTTTGCTCTCAGCAGGGTCCTCGTCCACCCTGTTGGATGATAATGGTACCTGAGGTAGTTACCACGGTAGACCAGATTGATTTAAACTCTCAGCGATGCGCCGACCCACCCGAGAGGGTATGTGCGTGTGTACGATCTCAGGCCGAGAGGGGCGGAAGGTTGGTTTCCATCAATCACTGCTCCGCTCGCTCACTGCCAAAGGATCCTTCTCTCTGAGATAAGTGGAGAGGTACAATGAAGCCTCATCAGGCAGGGGAGGGAGTCTCATACCTTGTTTCCTCTTCAAAAGGTAATCAAGGAAGGGGATAATCAAAGTTTGGGCTCATGCTAGTCATGTTGAACAACAAAGAGTTAGCCTTGGGCCCTGTGCTTTTTTTTTACGCTTCAAAGTTTTCCAAGAAAGAGATTCGTTACACCCTATGTAAATTCAGGACAGTTTTTTTTCTCTATATTGATTTGGGATGCTTGATCTCACCAGCTGCATATAACAGGTCTAGACTGATTTACATTTTTAAACTCTGAGGGAAAGTATTATTTTCAAGCGTAATTTGGAAGATCTCATCTCCCCTCATCTCCAACAAGAGACCTTGACCTTTTGAATAATGCAGTAAGTTCAATCATATGTAGGCCTTGGCCTGAACAAGTGCCCCGGCCACCGTGAACCGTGAATCTGAAAGTGTATCTGAAATGAATGCAGCAGAGTTTTTTATTCATTTTAGATGTAGGTTATTTCAGTAAACTGCTGCATTCATTTCACACACACTTTATATTTCACAGAATGCAGCAGACTGCCCCACACTGCTGAATTCCCCTTCCCCATAATGCCAGCAGTGTCTACATTGAGACCTCACACTTAGATGTAATGTGTCCTGTCCTGCTGTTTGCATGCACTGTTTGTCTCTCCAGGTTGTGTTCTCTGGCCAGGTTAAACAACTGCCATCTCCCTGTAAAATAATAGTTCATCTGGGGAGGGGATGGGGGGAGTATGAGCCAGAGCCAGAGCCATAACCATGCTTTTAGAAACATAACATAACAGTTAAAAACAAAGAGGCAGTATGTTATACAGTATACCCCACCACCACTACGCTATGGAAATGCACACAGTGTACATTTAAAAGCGGGTGGGATGGAACTCTGTCTTGTCCTGAAATGTCCACCTTCAATATAATTTATTCTCTGTCAATGTGTTTTATTGTGTTCTACTGACTAACTTTTTACATTTTTAAAATATTTGTCATTTAGCAGGCGCTCTTATCCAAAGCCACTTAGTATATTCAAAAGTAGTGCACTAAATCATTGTTGGTGACCCTGGTCAAAAGTAGTGCACTAAATCATTGTTGGTGACCCTGGTCAAAAGTAGTGCACTAAGTCAGGAATAGGGTACCATTTGGGACATTCTATATGTCTCTGCAAAAGGTTTCTGTTGTGTGCTCTACACTGGAAGCAAGATAACCAGTAAGGAGGTGTTCGGCCTGCTAATAGAACACCACCATCATTACTTTGGACTGGGAACAACGATGCACACACACACACATGCACACGACTCATGTCAGTTGATGCATATAACACTTGCGGTGCATCATCTGCATAAATCAAACTGTCCTCCATAATTTATACACCACATTAAATATGAATGTAAAGCTATATGTATATAAGTACCTGCCAATCAATAAATGACCAGCTCTTCAGCAGGGCTTTCCCCAGTATTTACTCAACCTGTTCTAGAAAACACCAGCTTTTAACCTTTTGACTCGTTTGACCTTGATGCTAAGAAAACGCTAAGAAAACGCGGAAGAACTCTGGAAATAGCAGAAGGAGAACTCATGGAATCTTTTCCCCCCAATGATGACGATGTTTGGTTACACAAGACAAGCCTGGCCTAGATAATTCAGGTGGCCCATTTCCAAGTCAATTAAACATGATCATCATCACATTTACTGCAGTAGATTATGTTGATGGGGGAGATTTTTCTGTTTACCTGAATATGATAACATGGTTATAAACATAATCGAATGTATTCGATGATATAAACATACTGTATTTACTTACATTTCAGTACAATGAATTCACTGAGGACCTCCCATTTTTCCCCAATAGCCACTGAAACAAGACAGGAATTTCTTTCCGAGGTCTTTCAGAATCTGATTCTGTATTTTCCCACAAACTCGGCAGGCCTGCCAATCGTGGCATTGTAAGCTAAGATTAACAGGGTGTGTTGCTGAACCACAACGGGGGGTTGAGTCATGGCTCGCCAATCTTGTAGCCATTTCTTGCAGTCAAATGACCTAGTGGCCACATAGGTGGAATGTTATTCATATTTTTTCCTAATTTCCTAATTAATAAAATGTATTTTTTTCCTAAGCTGAAGATCCAGGATTTCTATGTCAAACGGTTTTGTTATATTTCAGTCTTCTGTAATGTATATAAAGGGAAGGGAATGGGGATATCTAGTCAAATGTGTCTTTCTGCATTTAAAACCAGGATTTTTGGTTACTGGCACAACGCTCCTATCCGCCAGGCTACCTCACTATTGGGATGTAAACTCAAAACTATATCTGACATGGTACAGGTGTCTTCTTTTTTTAAGCTCATAACCATGTGTGTGAGGTGTAAACTTTTGTTTCAAAGTAGATTTGTTTAAGACTACCAAGAAACACTCTGTGTGACCCTGATTTAGCCCACTGCAGTAAAAGGTTAACCAATGACTGAATGTGCATTCCAAATGCTAGTAGTGCACTATGTAGGGAATAGGGTACCATTTGGAACACGTCGGTAGGCTTTTAACAGAGGAGATCAGTGTATCATTGTTTTGCTCTTTCTTCCGGCTTTGGTGGTTAACCGTAGAAGACTATCTGAAGTATAATGTATCTTCACAGCAAAGACAGGGAGCAGAGACCACACTGAGATGATCTGAGTCACAGGGCTTTTCTCTTTCTCTCGCTCTCTCTCTCTCTCTCTCTCTCTCTCTCTCTCTCTCTCTCTCTCTCTCTCTCTCTCTCTCTCTCTTCTCTCCTCCAGCACTCCCCTCTATCTAGTTTGAAGTTGCAAGCTCCTACCCCAACAATGCAGTAACCAATTACAATACAAAAATAACAAGGTAGAACAAAACACACAAGATATAAAATAAGAAATAAGAAGAACACGATAAAGTAAAGTAAGCTGTATACAGGGTCAGTTCACAGTCAGTTCCAATACAATATTTACAATGTGCATGGATACTGGATCGATAGAGGTAGATACATTACATCACCAAAAGTATGTGGGCACATGCTCGTCAAACATCTCATTCCAAAACCATGGGTATTAATATTGAGTTAGTCCCCCATTTGCTGCTATTACAGCCTCCACTGTTTTGGGAAGGCTTTCCACTAGATGTTAAAACATTGCTGCAGGGACTTGCTTCCATTCAGCACAAGAGCATTAGTGAGGTCGGATACTGATGTTGGGCGATTAGGCCTGGCTCACAGTTGGCGTTCCAATTCATCCAAAGGTGTTCAATGGCGTTGAGGTCAGGGCTCTGTGCAGGCCAGTCAAGTTCTTCCACACCGATCTCGACAAACCATTTCTGTACGGAGACCTCACTTTGTGCACGGGGGGGGGGGGGGGGGGGGCATTGTCATGCGGAAACAGGAAAGGGCCTTCTCCAAACTGTTGCTACAAATTTGGAAACACAAAATAGCCTAGAATGTCATTGTATTATGTAAAGATTTCCCTTCAATGGAACTATGGGGCCTAGCCAAAACCATGAAAAACAGCTCCAGACCATTATTCCTCCCCCACCAAACTTTACAGTTGGCACTATGCATTGGGGTAGTGTTCTCCTGGCATCTGCCAAACACAGATTTCTCCGTCAGACTGGCAGATGGTGAAGCGTGATTCATCACTCCAGAGAACGCGTTTCCACTGCTCCACAGTCCAATGGCGGCAAACTCCAGCCGAAGCTTGGCATTGTGCATGGTGATTTCAGGCTTATGTGTGGCTGCTCGGCCATGCAAACCCATTCCATGAAGCTCCCAACGACATAGTGCTTGTGCTGACATTGCTTCCAGAGGCAGTTTGGAACTCGGTATTGAGTGTTGCAACCGATGATAGGTGTGTTTTACACGCTACGCGCTTCAGCACTTGGCGGTCCCATTCTGTGAGTTTTTGTGGCCTACCACTTCACAGCTGAGCCGTTGTTGCTCCTAGACGTTTCCACTTCACAATAAGATCACTTACAGTTGACCGGGGAAGCTATCATCGGGCAGAAATGTAAATCAAATCCAATTTTATTTGTCACATACACATGGTTAGCAGATGTTAATACGAGTGTAGCGAAATGCTTGTAGTGTAGCAAAATGCTTGTAACAAACTGACCTGTTGGAAAGGTGGCATCCTATGACCGTGCCACGTTGAAAGTCACTGAGCTCTTCAGTAAACCCATTTTACTGCCAATGCTTGTCTATAGAGATTGCATGGCTGTGTGCTCGATTTTATACACCTGTCAGCAATGGGTCTGGCTGAAATAGCGAAATCCACTAACTTGAAGGGGTGTCCACATACTTTTGTATATATAGTGTATGTATAGGGGTAAGGTCACTAGGCATCAGGATACAGTGGCTTGCGAAAGTATTCATCCCCTTGGCATTTTTCCTATTTTGTTGCCTTGCAACCTGGAATAAAATAGATTTTTGGGGGGGGTTTGTACCATTTGATTTACACAAAATGCTTACCACTTTGAAGATGCAAAATATGTTTTCTTGTGAAACAAACAAGAAACATGACAAAAAAAACTGAAAACTTGAGCGTGCATAACTACTCACGCCCCAAAGTCAATACTTTGTAGATCCACCTTTTGCAGCAATTACAGCTGCAAGTCTCTTGGGGTATGTCTATATAAGCTTGGCACATCTAGCCACTGGGATTTTTGCCCATTCTTCAAGGCAAAACTGCTCCAGCTCCTTCAAGTTGGATGGGTTCCGCTGGTGTACAGCAATCTTTAAGTCATACCACAGATTCTCAATTGGATTGAGGTCTGGGCTTTGACTAGGCCGTTCCAAGACTTTTAAATGTTACCCCTTAAACCACTCGAGTGTTGCTTTAGCAGTATGCTTAGGGTCATTGTCCTGCTGGAAGGTGAACCTCTGTCCCAGTCTCAAATCTCTGGAAGACTGAAACAGGTCTCTCTCAAGAATTTCCCTGTATTTAGCGCCATCCATCATTCCTTCAATTCTGACCAGTTTCCCAGTCCCTGCCGATGAAAAACATCCCCACAGCATGATGCTGCCACCACCATGCTTCACTGTGGGGATGGTATTCTCGGGGTGATGAGAGGTGTTGGGTTTGCGCCAGATGTAGCGTATTCCTTGATGGCCAAAAAACTACATTTTAGTCTCATCTGACCAGAGTACCTTCTTCCATATGTTTGGGGAGTCTCCCACAAGCCTTTTGGCGAACACCAAACGTGTTTGCTTATTTTTTTCTTGAAGTAATGGCTTTTTATTTTTTTTATTTTTTTTCTGTGGAGTGTACGGCTTAAAGTGGTCCTATGGACAGGTACTCCAATCTCCGCTGTGGAGCTTTGCAGCTCCTTCGGGGTTAATTTTGGTCTCTTTGTTGCCTCCCTGATTAATGCCTTCCTTGCCTGGTCTGTGAGTTTTGGTGGATGGCCCTCTCTTGGCAGGTTTGTTACGGTGCCATATTCTTTCCATTTTTTAATAATGGATTTAATGGTGCTCTGTGGGATGTTCAAAGTTTGGTATATTTATTTATAACCCAACCATGATCTGTACTTCTCCACAACTTTGTCCCTGACCTGTTTGAAGAGCTCCTTGGTTTTCATGGTGCCGCTTGCTTGGTGCTGCCCCTTGCTTAGTGGTGTTGCAGACTCTGGGGCCTTTCAGAACAGGTGTATAAATACTGAGATCATGTCACAGATCATGTGACACTTAGATTGCACACAGGTGGACTTTATTTAACCAATTATGTGACTTCTGAAGGTAATTGGTGGCACCAGATCTTATTTAGGGGCTTCATAGCAAAGGGGGTGAATACATATGCACGCACCACTTTTCTGTTGTTTTTTTTTGTTTAATTTTTTTAAACAAATAATTTTTTTCATTTCACTTCACCAATTTGGACTATTTTGTGTATGTCCATTACGTGAAATCCAAATAAAAATCAATTTAAATTACAGGTTGTAATGCAATAGAATATGAAAAAACGTCAAGGGGGATGAATACTTTTGCAAGGCACTGTACTGGGCTGTATGCACTGCCCTCTGTAGCACCATGCGATCGAGGGTGGTGCTATTGCCATACCAAGCAGTGATGCAGCCAGTCAAGATGCTCTCAATGGTACAGCTGTAGAACTTTTTGCGGATTTGAGAGCCCATGCCAAGCCTTTTAAACCTCTTGAGGGGGAAGAGGCACTGTTGCGTCTTCTTCACGACTGTGAGCTTGTGTGTAGACCATTTTAAGTTCTTAGTGATTTGGACACCGAGGAACTTGAAGTTCTAAACCTGCTCGACTGCAGCCCCCCCCCCTTTCCTGTAGTCCACGATCTGCTTCATGGTCTTACTGACGTTGATGGAGAGGATGTTGTTCTGGTCCCACACTGCCAGGTCACTGACCTCCTCCCTGTAGGCTGTCTCATCATCGCCGGTGATCAGGCCTACCACCGTCGTGTCGTCAGCAAATTTGATGATGGTGTTGGAGTCGTGCTTGACCACGCAGTCATGGGTGAACACGGAATACAGGAGGGCACTAAGCACACACCCCTGTGTGCCTCTCGTGTTGTGGGTCAACATGGTGGAGGTGATGTTGCCTATCCTCAACACCTGGGCTTGGCCCGATAGGATGTATAGCATCCAGTTAAATCGGAAGGTGTTCGGTCACCAGGTCCTAAGCTTAGTGATGAGCTTGGAGGGGACAATTATGTTGAACTCTGAGCTGTAGTCAATGAACCGCATTCTCACATAGGTATTCCTCTTATCTAGGTGGGTGAGTGCTGTGTAGAGTGCAATTGAGATTGCATCGTCTATGGATCTGTTGGGGAGGTATGCAAATTGGAGTGGGTCTAGGACGTCTGGGATGATGGAGTTGATGTGTGACATAACCAACCTCTCAAAGCACTTGGGAACAGGATTGATGGTGGTCATCTTAAAACATGTAGGGATTACAGACTGGGACAAGGAGAGGTTGAAAATGACCATGAAAATGCCTGCCAGCTGTTCAGTGCAAGCTCTGAGAACGCGACCTGGAATACCATGACTAAGGTGTTTAGTCATGGAACATATTCCAATCAGGGCTAGCAAAGCAGTCCTGTAGCATGATCTTTGATTCTGGAGAGTCAGAGGTATTTCCTGTTTGAGCTTCTGCTTGTACGGAGTCATGATCTAATTTGCTGAATGGTGAACGAGGGAGGGCCTTGTGTGTTTGCTTGTGGGTAGAATAACAGTGGTCTAGTACTTTATTGCCCCTAGTAGAGAGGGAGATGTGTAGATGGAAGTTGAGCATTGGGTCTCTTAAAACTTCTTACGGCTGAAATCCCGTTAACGGGATCGATTTGACAACAGCCAGTGAAAGTGCAGGACGCCAAATTCAAAAAACAGAAATCTCCTAATTAAAATCCCTCAAACACGCAAGTATTATACATCATTTTAAAGAGAAACTTGTTGTTAATCCCACCACAGTGTCCGATTTCAAAAAAGGCTTTACGACGAAAGCATACCATGCGATTATGTTAGGTCAGTGCCTAGTCACAGAAAAACACAGCCATTTTTCCAGCCAAAGAGAGGAGTCACAAAAGCAGAAATAGAGATAAAATGAATCACTAACCTTTGATGATCTTCATCAGATGGCACTCATAGAACTTCATGTTACACAATACATGTATGTATTGTATCATATACATGTATCATATTTACATCCAAAAATCTCAGTTTACATTGGCGCGTTATGTTCAGTAATGTTTTGCTTCCAAAACATCCGGTGATTTTGCAGAGAGCCACATCAATTTACAGAAATACTCATCATAAATGTTGATGGAAATACAAGTGTTATGCATGGAATTAAAGATATACTTCTCCTTAATGCATCCACTGTGTCAGATTTCAAAAAAGCTTTACAGCGAAAGCACACCATGGAATAATCTGAGTACAGCGCTCAGGCACCAAAACAAGCCATACAGATACCCGCCATGTTGTGGAGTCAACAGAAGTCAGAAATAGCATTATAAATATTCCCTTACCTTTGATGATCTTCATCGGAATGCACTCCCAGGAATCCCAGTTCCACAATAAATGTTTGTTTTGTTCGATAAAGTCCATAATTTATGTCCAAATACCTCCTTTTTGTTCGCGCGTTTAGTTCACAAATCCAAATTCACAAGGCGCAGGCACTTAGTCCAGACGAAAAGTCAAAACAGTTCCATTACAGTTCGTAGAAACATGTCAAACGATGTATAGAATCAATCTTTAGGATGTTTTTATCATAAATCTTCAATAATATTCCAACCGGACAATTCCTTTGTCTTTAGAAATGAAAGGGAACGCAGCTCGCTCTCACGGCTGTGCGCGTGACTTAGCTCATGGCATTCTGCCAGACCCCTTAGTCAAACCGCTCTTATTCGCTCCCCCTTCAAAGTAGAAGCCTGAAACAAGGTTCTAAAGACTGTTGACATCTAGTTGAAGCCTTAGGAAGTGCAATCGGACCAAATTTACACTGTATCTTGGATAGGCAATTACGTAAAAATCTACAAACCTCAGATTTCCCACTTCCTGGTTGGATTTTTTCAACTGTTATACTCACAGACATCATTCAAACAGTTTTAGAAACTTCAGAGTTTTTTTCTATCCAAATCTACTAATAATATGCATATCTTAGCTTCTGGGCCTGAGTAGCAGGCAGTTTACTCTGGGCACGCTTTTCATCCGAACGTGAAAATAGCGCCCCCAGCCATAAGAAGTTAATGACGCAGCATTAAAATCGCCGACAACCAGAAACGCAGCCTCTGGATGTAAGTCTTCCTGGTTATAGCCTCGTTAAGTGACAGCTTGTTATTTTTCTTGTCCTGAAAACTCCCCTTTTTCCTGTTTACACTAATCTGTTCTGACAGTATATCTCTTCATCACACCTGGCTCACACTCTGCTCTTCCCTTGTTTATCACCCAGTCTCATCATCTGCTGTATGCTGTTGTGCAGTGCTTACAGTAACATTACACAGTGATAGTGATGTTCTCCGTCTTCACTGTATTATGGGCCTTGGTCAAAAGTAGTGAACTTCTTATGGAATAGGGTGCCATTTTGGAATAGGGTGCCATTATGGATTAGGGTGACATTTTGGAATAGGGTGCCATTTTGGAATAGGGTGCCATTTTGGACGCAGAATATATATGCTGCTTCGGTCAGAGTGACTCATGAAGAGTGCTTGCTGCCTAGCCATGCTCCACAGCCTCCACTTAATACCTGATAGATTTCCCATTACGGCTCAGACAGCAGTGATGGAGCACCAGGTGAACCAGCCGTTTCCTCTCTCTCCTGCTCTTACCACTGCTCTTATGATCAACTCCCCGCCACTCAAGAGAATGAATGACGAGACTTCTACTACCATCATGAGACAAATTAGTAGTTTAGTGTGGAGAGCTATATGGAAAACGGAAGCAAGGTTTTTCCTTCCTTGCTCACATCTGCCATTTAGCCAAAGCGACTTACATCAGTCCTCAGACTTACGTGGTCCTTTGTAGATCAGTTGGTAGATCATGGTGCTTGTAACGCCAGGGTAGTGGGTTTGATCACCGGGACCACCCATACGTAAAATGTATGCACACATTACTGTTAGTTGCTTTGGATAAAAGCATCTGATAAATGGCATATATTATTTTATCAGTGAGTGAACACATTTTCGTATCGGTGGTCCCAACTGGAATCGAACCCACCACCCTGGCTTGGCTAGTGCCATGCTCTACCAACTGAGCAACATAGAACCGGAAGGTAGGTTTTTCCTTCTTTGCTCTCCCTCTGGGCTCCTTTGCTCTCCCTTTTTAATCAGTCCTCCATTAATGTCAGGCCATAATGCAAAGGAAGCATATCGTAATAGGGATGTATTTTACGTTGATTTGACACTGAATGGTGCTATGGAAAACCTAAGTGCTGTGTTTAGAGGTTGGTTTGCAGTGTGCTTGCCTGTCTGTCAGTCTGGCAGGGGTTGGCATGCGTCTGCTTGCTGTGTCCTGGCATGTTCAGACAGAGACGTGTATTGAGTGAGACCTCAAGTAATCGACACTTAGGTACCAATTACAGATAAGAAGCCCATAAGAAGCCTAATTGTAGGGATTTTCACTGGTTAAAGGGGAAATCTGGAATTCAGAAAACAACAAAGAGGGTCACCCAGCCACTTGTTTTGGTAAACAGTTCAGGGATAGGGCCTTTAAGTGTACTGAACATCTGTGGACCAACAACAAAAGTCTTGCCTAACATAATATAGTCTACACATTTAATCAGATTTTGATTCCGAGGGAGGGAGTCCTTTGGTGCAAGAAGGGTAGATTCAGCTGGATTTCCGTTCGTCCCTGAGACTCAACTGGCCAGCTACGAGTGGCCTGTCACGAATCATGTTGTGTCCCGATGTGTGGAACAGAAGATGACAGTGAAATTGTTTGATGGGACCACACTGTGTGGCACGCACGGCAAGCCGAGAACAGATATTGCTTCTGACCGCCGCCAAGGGATTTGTTGTTCCCTCGGCTTAAGGTTATAACTGTCATCTGTCCACGGCGATAGAAGCTGAAAACAGACATGGTGCTATAGAGGAGGAACTTGTTCATCACTCAACCTCACACTCTGGGCTCAGCGACTGGAGCCTGAAGAGATGAGTTCTCAGCTCTGTCTGTCCTCCTGTGGGATGAAGACATGGATTAGAAGTGGATGATTCAGTCTCGTCCAGAGAACCTCTACTATCGCCTTCTGTCAGAGCAAAGGAGAGAGTAATTGGGGATATGGAAGGAGAGGACACAGAATCCCGCCAATACGTGTCAGTCCATAGATTCAAACCAACAACCCTCTGATTAAAAGCCTGCCTCTCTATCCTCAAGGCTACCGCTGCCTCCAAAAGTGGGAGTGCTGGGTAAATTGGGGACATAGAGTGAGTTCAGAGTGCTCCCTCACCCCTGAGATTACAGCTCCTCAGTTTGAAATGGAGATACTGCAGACGTAGCAACGTTACGTCTACGCACCAGGTTCAGAAAGCTGTCAAGGCGGGACTTATATAACTCAAATCTCCCAGGACAGGTGGACTGCATACCTGCCTCCGGTACGCTCTCACATGCTAATCTCTGATGGATCTACATTCATGGAAAGGTCAGGTGAACCAACGAACAGTGATCCTCCTGGAATCATTCACGCAGCAGGCAGAGAAAGAGTGAGTTTCACTGGATACAGTAAATAGTCAGTCACGTTGCATTCTAGGCTGTCTACCAACCCCAACCCCCCCCACCCCAATAATCACGCACACAGGACAGAATGAAAGGAAGGTATTGTGCTCTGCTGAATGTGCTGAATGTGAGCGGTGGTGTGTGTGTGTGGTGTGTGTGTTGTGTGTGTGTGTGTGTGTGTGTGTGTGTGTGTGTGTGGTGTGTGTGTGTGTGTGTGTGTGTGTGTGTGTGTGTGTGTGTGTGTGTGTGTGTGTGTGTGTGTGTGTGTGTGTGTGCAGTGAGGACTCACTGGAATGTGATGACGAGCGTACAACCGTATGGCACGCCAGCCCTCAGGGGCTTTGGGGACACAGCTTCAGATGCTTATCTCCCTTTCAGCTCTCACTGGAGAGGAGCGACACGTTTAATGGACTTATGTTAACTAATGTTTCCATTCGAAGATCATATGCATGGGAAGTAAACACACATGCATGTATGCTTATGCATGTAATGTTCAGGGATTATGAAGGCTTAATGAATGGTTTATGAAGGCTTTAGGCCATCCCCCCATTCATGTAAGAGTACTGTAGTAGAATGCTTCCTTCGATCTCTGTCTCCTTGGCTCTGGAGGTCACCACGGTTTCACTCTGTTTACCGCTGCATTAATGTCAACTGATTACTGTGCCAATTGAACAAAAAAAAACATACATGGCCTTTTCTCTCAGTGCTGTGATGGGTCGGATCTGATAATACAGAGTGGAACAACTGCCTGCGACACACACACACACACACACACACACACACACACACACACACACACACACACACACACACACACACACACACACACACACACACAACACAACTACAGGTTGACACTGGAGTGAAAATTCATGCCTGTCCCATCTTGTCCTGTAAATTATTTTCCTGTACTGTTCTATAACCTCGAGAACCTTTCTGTCCTGTGCTAATTTTTGAGCACAGACATATGGAGGCTAATGTGTTTGTTTAGGAAGTATTGATAATAATGTAATTAATGCATTATGCGACTGTGTGGTTCTCTTACCTATTATAGTTAAATGCACTGACTGTAGGCCAAAGTTGCTGTGGATAAGAACATATTCTAAATGACCTGGATGTAGATGGGTTAAGGCTGGAGGATGAGGACAGAGACCCAGCAGGATGGTCTGCTCAGCACAGCACCCACATAAATCTGTAGCTTACAGCTGAGCACTGTGCACATATGAACTTTTACAACACATTAACGTTTACAACATCAACATAAACATTGACAAAAACCTGAGCGGCAGTACTGCATAAGTCAATCTATTTGTATTTCACTCTTCACCTCAGATGGCACGGGTTTAGTTAAATACTCAAACAATTGGGTTTGACTGTAAAGTTGTTGCGAGAATGAGCAGCTATGCCGCTTCAGGCCACTCTCTGTTTGGTAGCCTATTTGATTAAACCGCAGCATTTTTTACAAGCTCTAATGTTCATGTTAGGGATGGGTCCTTGGCTGCAACAAGACGTTGCAATTCCTCTGTTGAAGGCTTCATCGTTTAGCCTATTGATGTAGGTTGGCATCTGAGGTAGCCTATGGACTGGCTACAACTGGAGTGAGGCGTGAGAGAGGGCTGGCAGTAGGGGGAAATGACCATTTATTTTTTTATAGATTTTTATAATGTAAATTATAATAGGCCTAGCCTACACAGTGGTTATATGAAATGCTCCACGACTTACACAAAAGTATGTGGTCACCCCTTTAAATTAGTGGTTTCGGCTATTTCAGCCACACCCGTTGTTGACAGGTGTAAAGAATCGAGCACACAGCGATGCAATCTCCATAGACAAACATTGTCAGTAGAATGGCCCGTACTGAAGAGCTCAGTGACTTTCAACATGGCACCGTCATTGGATGCCACCTTTCCAACAAGTCAGTTCGTCAAATTTCTGCCCTGCTAGAGCTGTCCCGGTCAACTGTAAGTGCTGTAATTGTGAAGTGGAAACATCTAGGAGCAACAATGGCTCAGCTGTGAAGTGGTAGGCCACACAAGCTCACAGAACGGGACCGCAGAGTGCTGAAGCACGTAGCACGTAAAAATCGTCTGTCCTCGGTTACAACACTCACTATCAAGTTCCAAAGCGCCTCTGGAAACAACGTCAGCACAATAACTGTTCGTCGGGAGCTTCATGAAATGGGTTTTCAAGGCTGAGCAGCCGCTCACAAGCCTAAGATCACCACGCGCAATGCCAAGCGTTGGTTGGAGTGGTGTAAAGCTCACCACCATTCGACTCTGGAGCAGTGGAAACGTGTTCTCTGGAGAGATGAACCACACTTCACCATCTGGCAGTCTGACAGAATAATCTGTGTTTGGTGGATGACAGGAGAATGCTACCTGCCCGAATGCGTAGTGCCAACTGTTAAGTTTGGTGGAGGAGGAATAATGGTCCAGGGCTGTTTTTCATGGTTCGGGCTAGGCTGCTTAGTTCCATTGAAGGGAAATCTTAACACGACAGCATACAATGACATTCTAGACAATTCTGTGCTTCCAACTTTGTGGCAACAGTTTGGGGAAGGCCCTTTCCTGTTTAAGTATGACAATGCCTCCATTCACAAAGTGAAATCCATACAGAAAGGGTTTGTCGAGATCGGTGTGGAAGAACTTAACTGGCCTGCACAGAGCCCTGACCTCAATCCCATCGAACACCTTTGGGATGAATTGGAATGTCAACTGCGAGCCAGTCCCAATCGCCCAACATCAGTAATGCCCATAAAATACCCAGTATCTCACTGGGTATTTTATGGGCACCGCACTGCTTTGAGTCTGCCCTCTCTCTGGAGCCATCCGTTGTGCAGCCGTCCTGTAATGCAGCTCAGAGCCATCTGGTCGCTGGTTCAAATCGCGAGCCAAGGTGGTGAGACATTTGCCGATGTGCCCTTAAGCAAGGCACTTAACCCTAATTGCTCCTGTAAGTTGCTCTGGATAAGAGTGTCTGCTAAATGACTAAAATGTAAATGTAAAAGTATGTGTGTACTGCGTAAGTAAAATTGTGTGTGTGTGTGTACTGTGGTAAGCAGGCTCATCAGCCCAGTACCAGTCTGCACATGCTGATAAGAGGCAACCTCACTATGCCCATCTTATCTTGTGCACAGTGCCCAGCTCCTTCATACCGCTGATGTATTACTCTCAGTGTGCCACTTGTTTAGGAGATTATGGACTGCCACTACAGCCGCAGACTAGTGTCTTTGGAAGATGCAAAATGTCAATTTTCAGTTTTGAAAGTGAAAAGGTTTTATGTTTACTTGCAAGGGGTGTTCAAAGTTTCCTGAATGCTAGGAGTTTCCTCTCAAATTATTCCTCAATAAGTTGTTATAGCTGAAATGAAAAAGCTCAATATGTTGGTAGCGGTGCGTTAACTGTGTGCTGCGCCTGTTGGTTTTAGGAGTAGTGTAAAGAGATTAAGCTCACAGTTCCTCCAGAGGATGGAAGATATAACCTAGCGAGGCTCACTCTGAGAGCTGAATGAAAGATAGGCCTGTATGTTCACAGTAATTGTTAAGAATGGACAGAGAGTACCACATGTGGCATGACTCCGTTCAGCTCTGTTCAGACTTTAAACACATGAAGAAGCTGCCATATATATGGAGCTTGTTGTTGTAATTTAGTAAGGTAGAAACCCCTTTCTTTTCCTATTAGCTGGCTCCATGACCCCTTCTTTGTCTCTGTAGCCAGTTCAATCAGCATGAAACGATTCAAGTATGTTTCCTGGATAATGGTTGTGGTTCATGCGGTGGGATTTGCCTGCAGAGAGTAGAGGGTGGGGGGGGGTTTGTATGCCTGGCTGGCAGCCCGGTATGTTTCACTCACTTATGCTTTGTGTCGGTAAAGTCCGCCCTGGTGTACAAGAGCAATGCTTTTGTCTCAGAATCAGAAACCACCCCCCTGGTTCTCATTAGCTCTGCTCTGAACAGGAGCGCCCCACGGGTTTGGTTCAGCTGCGGTCCGCACGTTAAACGACTGTGACCAGAGGTGTTTTGGTGGGAAATATGAGTCTCTGTATAAAGAGAGATACTGTCCTCAGTTGCAACACTCACTACCGAGTTCCAAACAGCCTCTGGAAGCTACGTCAGCACAATAACTGTTTGTCGAGAGCTTCATGAAATGGGTTTGCATGGCCGAGCAACCGCACACAAGCCTAAGATCACCATGCGCAATGCCAAGCGTCGGCTCGAGTGGTGTAAAGCTCGTCGCGATTGGACTCTGCACCAGTGTTCTCTGGAGTGATGAATCACGCTTCACCATCTGGTAGCCTGATGGAAGAATCAGGGTTTGGCAAATGCCAGGAGAACGCTACCTGCCCCAATGGATAGTGCCAACTGTAAAGTTTGGTGTAGGAGGAATAATGGTCTGGGGCTGTTTTTCATGGTTTGGACTAGGCCCCAGAGTTCCACTGAAGGGAAATCTTAGCTCTATAGCATACAATGACATTCTAGACGATTCTGTGCTTCCAACTTTGTGGCATATTTGTGGCATAGTAATGCCCATGATTTTGGAATGAGATGTTCGACAAGCACATGTCTCACTCACTCACTCACTCACTCACTCACTCACTCACTCACTCACTCACTCACTCACTCACTCACTCACACGTCTTCTCTCTCTCTATTCGTCTCTTCTCTCTCTCTCTCTCTCTCTCTCTCTCTCTCCTCTCTTCTCTCTCTTCTTCTCTCTTTCTCTCTCTCTCTCTCTCTCTCTCTCTCTCTCTCCTCTCTCTCTCTCTCTCTCTCTCTCTCTCTCTCTTCTCTCTCTCTCTCTTCTCTCTCTCCCTCCTCCCTCTGGCTAGCGACCAGCGCACCGTACTGAGCCTCTCTGCTCGCAGACTATTTGGAATTAATTTGTTCTTCCATTAAAGTGCATATTCAGCACAACTTTCATCTTTTTGCCCCCATCCCCTGCGAACAGAACGCCTCAACTCAGTAGCATCACATAGACAGCAGAAAGACCTGTGTTTCAGGGCACTTCGGTTCAGGTTCCAGAAAAACAAGTCAAACCTGCAGAAACATTGTATTGGTTAAGTGATGAAAATAAAAGCATCCAGCCAGTTGCCAGTTTTAGGGCAATGTTCTATAACAACTGTACCCAGGTCTTTTCTGTACCTTAACCTGCCATATAATAGATGAGATGGAAGAGGGTGGAATTTCTGTGACAAAATGATGTCTGTGATAGTATGGGACTGTGAGCTTACAGACAAGTGCAGACTACAGCCCTTGGTTACAGTAGTGTCTGTGTCACTGGCTCCACTGGTTCAGTGGTGAAAAAGTGCTGCTTGTTACCAAGGTTTCAAAGCATTTTAATTACTCTGTGTTGATTAGTGTGCTCTGTTTTTTTAAATGCTATTCCCCAATTAGAGACGCAATCAATCAATCAAATGTATTTATAAAAGCCTTTCTTACATCAGCTGATATCTCAAAGTGCTGTACAGAAACCCAGCCCTAAAACCCCAAACAGCAAGCAATGCAGGTGTGAAGGCACGGTGGCTAGGCAAAACTCCCTAGAAAGCCAGAACCTAGGAAGACACCTAGAGAGGAACCAGGCTATGAGGGGTGGCCAGTCCTCTCCTGGCTGTGCCGGGTGGAGATTTAACAGAACATGGCCAAGATGTTCAAATGTTCATAGATGACCAGCAGGGTCAATTAATAATAATCAAAGTGGTTGTCGAGGAGCAACAGTTCAGCACCTCAGGAGTACTGGGACAGGTAGCACGTCAGTGAACAGGTCAGGGTTCATAGCGGCAGCAGAACAGTTGAGACTGGAGCAGCAGCACGGCCAGGTAGACTGGGGACAGCAAGGAGTCATCAGGCCAAGTAGTCCTGAGGCATGGTCCTAGGCTCAGGTCCTCCAAGAGAGAGAAAGAAAGAAAGAGAGAAAGAGAGAATTAGAGAGGAGCATACTTAAATTCACACAGGACACCGGATAAGAACGGAGAAAAAACTCCATATATAACAGACTGACACTAGCCCCTGACACATAAACTACTGCAGCATAAATACTGGAGGCTGAGACAGGAGGACGGGGGGACACTGTCCGACGATACCCCCAGACAGGGCCAAACAGGCAGGATATAACCACCACCACTTTGCCAAAGCACAGACCCCACAATCCTTTTTTTCAGTTGATCTAGTCCATCTGCTCAACTGAAAGAGAGGGTTTGCAGTACAGTCTACAACCAGGTGTATTCAAATCTGACCCTTCAAGTCCGGAGCCTGCTGGTTTTCTGTTCTACTTTATATTTTATTTGACCTACCTGGTGTCCCAGGGTCTAAATCAGTCCCTGGTTAAAGGGGAACAATGAAAACAAGGCAGTGGAACTGGCTTCAGTTCCAGAGTTGAGTTTGAGGGTCTACAGTCTAAACAGTCTACAGTCTACACATTGTTACAGTCTAAACAGTCTACAGTACTACACATTGTACAGTCTAAACAGTCTACTCAGTCTAAACAGCCTACAGTCTAAACAGTCTACAGTCTACACATTGTACAGTCGAAACAGCCTACAGTATAAACAGCCTACAAGTTAAACAGCCTACAGTATAAACAGCCTACAGTATAAACAGTCTGCAGTCTAAACAGTCTACAGTCTTAACAGTTTGCAGTCTAAACAGTCTACAGTCTACACATTGTACAGTCTAACAGTCTACATCTGAAACAAGTCTACAGTCTAAACAGCCTACAGCTACACATTTGTAACAGTCGCAAACAGCTACAGTATAAAACAGCCTACAGTCTAAACAGCATACGCAGATATAACAGCCTACAGTATAAACAGTCTGCGTACTAACAGCCTATCAGATCTAAACAGCACCATACAGTATAAACAGCCTACGATTATAAAACAGTCTGCAAGTCTAAACAGTCTACAGTCAACAGTCTACAGTCTAAAAACAGTCTCACAGTGCTAAACAGTTCTACAGTCTACACATTGTACAGTCCGAAGACAGCCTACATATAAACCAGTGCTACAGTTACAGCAACAGCTACAGTATAAACAGCCTACAGTATAAACAGTCTGCCAGGTCTAAACGCTGCCGGTCTAACAGTTAACAGTCTAAACAGTTACGTTCTAAAACAGTGTCTACAGTCTACACATTGTACAGTCTAAACAGTCTACAGTCTAACAGTTCTTACAGTCTAAACAGCCATCAGTCTACACATTGTTACAGTCGAAACAGCTACAGTATAAACAGCCTACAGTCATCAAACGCCTACAGTATAAAACAGCCTACAGTATAAACAGTTGCTGCAGTCTAACAGTCCTACAGTTCTTAAAATCAGCCTACAGTTAATAAAACAGCCTACAGTATAAACACGTCTGCAGTCTAAAACAGCCTAACAGTATAAACAGCCTACAGTTTAGTAAACAGCTCTTGCTAGAGTCTAAAATCGAGTCTGCAGTCATAAACAGTTACAGTCTTAAACAGTCTACAGTCTAAAACAAGCCATACAGTCTAAACAGTCTACAGTCTACACATTGTACAGTCGAAACAGCCTTACAGTATAAACAGCCTACAGTTAAACCCTACAGTATAAACAGCCCTACAGTTCTAAACAGTCTAAACAGTCTGCCGTCTAAACAGTCTACAGTCTAAACAGTTTTGCAGTCTAAACAGTCTACAGTCTACACATTGTACAGTCTAAACAGTCTACAGTCTAAACAGTCTACAGTCTAAACAGCCTACAGTCTACACATTGTACAGTCGAAACAGCCTACAGTATAAACAGCCTACAGTCTAAACAGCCTACAGTATAACAGCCTACAGTATAAACAGTCTGCAGTCTAAAAGCCTACTTAGTCTATAACAGCCTAAGCAGTATAAACAGTCTAGAGTCAAACGAGTCGAAACAGTACTACAGTCTACAACAGTCTAAACAGTCTACAGTCTAAACAGTCTAAACAGTCTGCAGTCTAAACAGTCTGCAGTCTAAACAGTCTAAACAGTCTACAGTCTAAACAGTCTGCAGTCTAAACAGTCTACACAGTCTACAGTCTAAACAGTCTATAGTCATTAATCGTCTAAACAGTCTACAGACCATCCCTATTGTCATTATGTGACTGACTGGGGTGCAAACCTAAGTCTGCTGCCACCACCACAAGACTGATTTAGCCCGTTGAGCTAAAGTAAATTTCCATCTGTTCAACTAATGTATGCGATTGACCAAGTTGAGGAGACTAAACTGCTGGGTGAACCCTAGATACTGTAGCAAGCTGTTATGGTCAACACATCTAGACTCAATGGTTGCTAAAATAGGAAGAAGTCTGTCCATGGTAAAGCGTTGCTCTGCTTTCTTGACATCGACCAGACAGGTCCTACAGGCACTAGTTTTGTCGCACCTGGACTACTTCCCAGTTGTGTGGTCATGTGTGGGAAAGAGGGACATACACTACCGTTCAAAAGTTTGGAGTCACTTAGAAATGTCATTGTTTTTGAAACTCGTCAGTCTATTCTTGTTCTGAGAAATGAAGGATATTCCATGTGGGAAATTGCCAAGAAACTGAAGATCTCGTACAATGCTGTGTACTACTCCCTTCACAGAGCAGCGCAAACTGTCTCAAACCAGAATAGAAAGAGGAGTGGGAGGCCCCGGTGCACAACTGAGCAAGAGGACAAGTACATTAGAGTGTCTAGTTTGAGAAACAGACGCCTCACAAGTCTTCAACTGGCAGCTTCATTAAATAGTTCCCACAAAACAGCAGTCTCCACGTCAACAGTGAAGAGGCAACTCCGGGATGTTGGCCTTCTAGGCAGAGTTCCTCTGTCCAGTGTCTGTGTTCTTTTGCCCATCTTAATCTTTTATTTTTATTGGCCAGTCTAAGATATGGCTTTTTCCTTTCAACTCTGCCTAGAAGGCCAGCATCCCAGAGTCGCCTATTCACTGTTGATGTTGAGACTGGTGTTTTGTGGGTAATATTTAATCAAACTAGACACTCTAAAGTACTTGTCCTCTTGCTCAGTTGTGCACCGGGGCCTCCCACTCCTTTTTCTATTCTGGTTAGAGACAGTTTGCGCTGTTCTGTGAAGGGAGTAGGTAAACTTGGATTAGCTAACACAACGTGCCATTGGAACACAGGAGTGATGGTTGCTGATAATGGGCCTCTGCACGCCTATGTAGATATTCCATTAAAAATCAGCAGTTTCCAGCTACTACAGTCATTTACAACATTAACAATGTCTACACTGTATTTCTGATCAATTTGATGTTATTTTAATGGACAACAAATTTGCTTTTCATTTCTAAGTGACTCCAAACTTTTGAACGGTAGTGTAGGTAAATTGCTGTTGGATGTACGTGGCTCGTATTGCACTCAGATATACACGGAGGGCGAATGTCAGTAACATGCATTTCCATCTCTCCTGGCTTAAAGTTGAGGAGAGAATGACTGCATCACTATTGGTCTTTGTGCGAGGTGTTGAAAGTACCGAACTGTCTGTTCAAGCAGTTGGCACACAGTTCGGACACTCATCGGTACAACACAAGACATGCAATCTGAGGCCTCTACACAGTACCCAGGTCCAGAACAAAGTCTGGGAAAAGCACAGTATTAAATAGAGCCACTCTGCCAGCCCAGGTAACTCAAAATAGCAATAAAACCAGATAAAAGAACACCTTACAGCCTAACGGGGTAAATGTGCTTGTCATTTAGTAGGCCGGGTTTCTATTTACACTGTAATTAACTGTAATAGCAAAGCAGGTCTAGATCTCATTATTATTATGCCAGGTTCCTGTTTACAGACAGCCCCAGGTAGCTCTAACCCTGCCAGGTTCCTGATTACAGACAACCCCAGGTATCCCTAACCCTGCCATGTTCCTGTTTACAGACAGCCCCAGGTAGCCCTAACCCTGCCAGGTTCCTGTTTACAGACAGCCCCAGGTATCCCTAACCCTGCCATGTTCCTGTTTACAGACAACCCCAGGTAGCCCTAACCCTGCCAGGTTCCTGTTTACAGACAACCCCAGGTAGCCCGAACCCTGCCAAGTTCCTGTTTACAGACTACCCCAGGTAGCCCTAACCCTGCCAGGTTCCTGTTTACAGACAGCCCCAGGTAGCCCTAACCCTGCCAGGTTCCTGTTTACAGAAATACTGGATAAGTCTAACTACAGTATACTGACAGTATAGGCCCCATGTGGACTGTTCAGTGAAGAGATTAACCTCGAGTAGTGTCTCACGACTGTTTATCCACCTCTGTAGAGAGTTACCGAAGTGGATTTGGGCCGGAAAAACTAATCACAACATAACAGTGATCATTTCATAAAGTCATGGTGTTCAAAGGTCTCTATGCCTTAGTGTATTGGGTTATGTAGCGAGTGTGGCCATGGCATGTGCTATCGAAGTGTGGTGTATGGTGGAGTGGTGCCGTGAAGTGTCGTGTGTCTGTGTAGTGTTGAACGTGTGGCATAAAGGCATGGTGTTTACTGTGTGTGTGTGTAACGCACACGGATTTGGCCCTTTACTTATTTGTTCAAAAAACAAGGAACATTTCGAAAGTGACCTCCATGTTGCGTCTTTTTAAAACTTGTGACGGTAGTAGTAGTTTCTCTCTCCAGTCTGTCGTCAGTTCACAAACAACATGAAACAACCGGCGCTTAATCGTGGCATGGTTCAGTGGCTGATTGGGTATATTGTTGGATCATTCATTATAGCCACAAAGCATGTAGAATCTAATCCGCAATGCGATCATACCCAGACAATGGACAGGTACTATCATCCACCTATTGGATAGGGCTTATTTGTATGATTTCGACAGTGACATGGTCCATCGTATGTCA
Source organism: Salvelinus sp. IW2-2015 (assembly GCF_002910315.2). Lineage (NCBI taxonomy): Eukaryota > Metazoa > Chordata > Actinopteri > Salmoniformes > Salmonidae > Salvelinus > Salvelinus sp. IW2-2015. Next base: position 3,559,422 of record NC_036869.1, read on the forward strand.
ATTGGGTTCTTCGAGTATACAGAACGGTTTAGATTGTACGTGTGAGAGCTTACATGGAGGATGTTAGTGTGCTGGTAAAAGTTATATTATGAACTAGGTGTATCTTAAGAGCGTTGCGTAGATATACAAGAATAACTTTTAATACGCTCTGGTACGGATAAACACGGTGGTTTATGGTTACTCTTTGACTATAGTAGGCTGGCCACAGAAGGAAGGGAAGGTTGACATAGGTTGAGTCCAATTTGACTGGGGTTTTGGCTTACCATAATGTTTTTTTTTTTGCGTGTACCCAGTTAGTGTGGCGAAATAGCATGCAGATAATAAAAAACAAGGAGAAAGTATCTTTCAGGGAAGGAGTCTCTTACAATGTATGGATTAGAAGGATTGTGTGTGTGTGTGTGGTGTGTGGGTGTGGTTGTGTGTGTGTGTGGTGTGGTGTGTGTTGTTGTGTGTGTGTGTGTGTGTGGTGTGTGGTGTGTGTGTGTGTGTGTGTGGATGGTGTGTGTGTGTGTGTTGTGTATTTCTGTCGAGAAAGATAGAGTACCTGTAAATTGTGAAAGGTGTACTGACGGTCAGTGGTGTGTGGTGCTTGAGTTAGCGTAGAGGATAGAGGAGAGCAATAGGTTGCCATTTAAAATTCCTGGCCGGGGGAGATTCAACAGAGACACATAAGACTACCTGGGGCTGTCTGTAAACAGGAACCTGGCAGGGTTAGAGCTACCTGGGGTTGTCTGTAAACAGGAACCTGCAGGGTTAGAGCTACCTGGGTTGTCTGTAAACAGGAACCTGGCAGGGTTAGGGCTACCTGGGGTTGTCTGTAAACAGGAACCTGGCAGGGTTAGGGCTACCTGGGGCTTGTCTGTAAACAGGAACCTGGCAGGGTTAGGGCTACCTGGGGTGTCTGTAAACAGGAACCTGGCATGGGGGGGGGGGGGGTGGGG
>NC_036869.1:3560387-3633967 GCF_002910315.2 Salvelinus sp. IW2-2015
ACTTTCACCAATTCTGGGGCTGTCTGTAAACAGGAACCTGGCAGGGTTAGAGCTACCTGGGGTTGTCTGTAAACAGGAACCTGGCAGGGTTAGGGCTACCTGGGGCTGTCTGTTACAGGCTTCAGGACAGAAATGACATTTCCCTTTTCCTATAGAATGCCTATTTCTTTCTGTGGGTGAGTCAGCAAGAGCTCCTTGGTTTGGAGGCAGTGTAACTAGTGGCTCTAATCCTGACCAGGCAGCGCTGTTGTCACGCATGGAAAGAGAGAGAGAGGGAATGAGAGAGAGGGATAGAAGGACAGTGAGTGAGAGGGAGAAAGGCAGAGATGGGGAGAGAGAAAGAAAAAGAGGGGAATATATATATACAGTTGAAGTGGGAAGTTTACATACACTTAGGTTGGAGTCATTAAAACTCGTTTTTCAACCACTCCACAAATTTCTTGTCAACAAACTATAGTTTTAGCTAGTCGGATTTCTACTTTGTGCATGACATAAGTAATTTTTCCAACAATTGTTTACAGACAGATTATTTCACTTATAATTTACTGTATCACATTTCCAGTGGGTCAGAAGTTTACCTACACTAAGTTGACTGTGCCTTTAAACAGCTTGGAAAATTCCAGAAAATGATGTCATGGCTTTAGAAGCTTCTGGTAGTCTAATTGACATAATTTGAGTCAATTGGAGGTGTACCTATGGATGTATTTCAAGGCCTACCTTCAAACTCAGTGCCTCTTTGCTTGACATCATGGGAAAATCAAAGAACTCAGCCAAGACCTCAGAAAAATAATTGTAGACCTCCACAAGTCTGGTTGGGAGCAATTTCCAAACACCTGAAGGTACCACGTGCATCTGTACAAACAATAGTGCGCAAGTATGAACACCATGGGACCACATCGAACACCATGGGACCACATTGTGGCCATCACAAAGCCCTGACCTCAATCCTATAGAAAATGTGTGGGCAAAACTGAAAAAATGTGTGCGAGCAAGGAGGCCTACAAACCTGACTCAGTTACACCAGCTCTGTCAGGAGGAATGGGCCAAAATTCACCAAACTTATTGTGGGAAGCTTTGTGGGAAGCAACTTTGGAAGTATGCTTGGGGTCATTGTCAATTTGGAAGACCCATTTGCGACCATGCTTTAACTTCCTGACTGATGTCTTGAGATGTTGCTTCAATATATCCACATCATTTTTCTTCCTCATGATGCCATCTATTTTGTGAAGTGCACCAGTCCCCCCTGCAGCAAAGCACTGCTGCCATCCCCGTGCTTCACGGTTGGGATGGTGTTCTTCAGCTTGCAAGCGTCCCCCTTTTTCCGCCAAACATAACGATGGTCATTATGGCCAAACAGTCCTATTTTAGTTTTATCAGATCCGAGAACAATTCTCCAAAAAGTAAAATCTTTGTCCCCATGTGCAGTTGCAATCCGTAGTCTGGCTTTTTTATAGCGGTTCTGGAGCAGTGGCTTCTTCCTTGCTGAGCGGCCTTTCAAGTTATGCCGATATAGGACTTGTTTTACTGTGGATATAGATACTTTTGTACCTGTTTCCTCCAGCATCTTCACAAGGTCCTTTGCTGTTGTTCTAGGATTGATTTACACTTTTCTCACCAAAGTATGTTCATCTCTAGGAGACAGAACGCGTCTCCTTCCTGAGCGGTATGACGGCTGCGTGGTCCCATGGTGTTCATACTTGCGTACTATTAGTTTCGGATACAGGAGAACGTTGGTACCGTCAAGGCATTTAGAGAATTGCTAAAAAAAAATTTATGCGGTCTTGTCTGATTCTTTGATGGTTTCCATTTAGATGTCCAAGCAAAGAGGCACTGATTTGAAAGGTAGGCCTTGAAATACATCCACAGGTACACCTCCAATTGACTCAAATGATGCCAATAGCCTATTCAGGAAGATTCTAAGCCATGACATCATTTTTGGAATTTTCCAAGACTGTTTAAAGCACCATCAACTTAGGTTGTAAAATCTGATCACTGGGAATTGTGATACAGGCTGAATTATAAAGTGATAATCTGTCTGTAAACAGAGTTGTTGAATAAATTGCTTGTGTCGTGAAAAGAGTAGATGTCTAACCGACTTGCCAAAACTATAGTTTGTTATCAAGACATTTGTGTGAGTGGTTGAAAAACGATTTTTATGACTCCCAACCTAAGTGTATGTAAACTTCCGACTTCAATACCTATCCATTATAGTATCATATATATGATGTAGAGCTGTGATTATTATCATTGATAGATGATAAAGGATCTGAGAGCCCGAGATGGTAGGATTTATTCTAGTTGGGGTGCGGAGGACGACGTGAGTGGGTGGGTGTGGTGTGCGGATAAATGTGTGATTTCTATGTTGGATGTTGGTGTTCGGCTCGGGGTAATGATTTCTCAAATCGAGCAGCTGTCAATCGGATTATGTCGTACACTGAAATGGCAGAATATAGACATTTTTAGGGCAGCGCTGGAGGCGGGATGTATTGCAGCGGAGCGAATGATATTGAGTGGTGACTCATATAATGCCAGAGTTAGAGATGGTGATTGTATCGGGGTGGCCCTACAAACAGAGGAGGAGGGTTGAGGTCAGAGGAGAACTCCAGAAATTAATCACTTGGGTTTTCAATGATTAGTGTGCTCTGCCTCTAAGGTCTCATGTTATTCTTAGTAGTTTTCCAGTATTTACTCCATCCTGATGTTCAGGGACACACGTCACTAAACCGACCATCACGTTCCACTCGGTTACCTGTGGCGTCACATACTGACCCGTCGCCCCCCTTCCACTTAATATGCCTGGAGCCTCTTCTGTCGTGCTTCTGTTCTGTTCTGACTGAAGATGGGCTGTGGTTCTGTTCTGGTTGAAGATGGGCTGTGGTTCTGTTCTGGTTGAATAGTCATTATTATGCGCCTCATAACAAGCAAATCATTTCAGCTGGAGAAGTGTTGGGGTTTATCTTTTGGCAATGTACTCGGCTTTACTATAAGATTATATTATAAGATTAAGAGATTCCAAATGAAATAGCAGGGCCGAAGTAATCTGTTCTAATAAAAAGCGATTAAATGTGATGAAATCAATGAGACGTGTGTTAAATAAAGAGCTTAAATAACGAGCTTCCAAGCTACTCTTGTTCACACTTGCTGGGTATTACACAGGCGTTGTCCCAAATTGCACCCTATTTCCGACCTAGTGCACTACTTTTGACTCGTTAAAAGTAGTGCACTACGTAGGGAATAGGGTGCCATCTGGGACAGAGACACAGTGTTAAGAAGAAGTGACTGGATTTTCCCAATGGGATTTACCAATAACTGGAATGTCTCAAGATTGCTTCTCAGAAACATGTTAAGTTTGGAGAATACAATAGAACAACACACACACACACTCACATACACATGCGCGCACCCACGCACTCGCACACAGACAGGCACACACACACACTACACAAAGAGAGAAACACACCAAGGGGAGAAAGACAAAATGCCAAACGGAGTCTTTTGTTGAGCTGTCTTTTAACACAACCTGTCAGTAACCACAGGAGGCAGCCACAAGTGTTTCCAGCTTTTGTTAAAAGTCAGATTTATAGTCAGACAGTGTGTCCTTCAGGAATATGCTTCCTGTAAGCCCAAACAGAACCCATACACAGCACTGCCTGTTCTCTATCCTCCTCTGCTTCCATTGTGGGTTGTTGTTGTTGCAGCAGTGTGACGTGTGTGTAATTGTAGATGCCATTATGGATAACAGCATGGATTTAGCTGAGTGGCTGCAACTGAGTTGATTGTCTGTGTCTGGTCAAAAGCAGGCAACGGTAAGCTGTCCACTTCTGTGCTGATTACGACAAAGCTCTCTGTGTGTGTTTGTGTGTGTGTATGTGTGTACAGGTGAGGTGCTTTGATGTGTCGTAAACATTTGTTTTTGTTTGTTCTTTGAAGTCTTGTTTTTTTCTAAAACCTTGAATCCTTGACAGGTTTGTATTTTCATCAGCAGGCAGCACAGCTCTGATGCTCTGAGGCTGTTCTGTTCTCATTGGGATGCATGGGGGATGTGTCAGAGCCTACTGTGTGTGTGTGTGTGTGTGTGTGTGTGTGTGTGTGTGTGTGTGTGTGTGTGGTGTGGTGTGTGTGTTTGTGTGTGTGTGTGTGTGTGTGAGAGTGTCTGTCTGTATGTGCTGTATGCAGCTTGTCACACTCAATGATTGTGTGCTCCCAGCTACGAATAACACTCTGCAGTGCTTCTTCCTGACCCCTGACAACCACAAATTCTGCTGCTGTTGAACAAGAAAAAGCATCCACTGAATGGATTGCTTAATTAGATTGGACATAGACTGCCTCCTAAATTGCACTACTTTTGACCAGGGCCATAGGGATCTATGGTCAATAGTCTAGACCTTGGGTTTACAGACAACCCCAGGTAGCCCTAACCCTGCCAGGTTCCTGTTTACAGACAACCCCAGGTAGCCCAACCCTGCCAGGTTCCTGTTATCAGACACACCCCGGTAGCCCTAACCCTGCCAGGTTGTTTTACAGACAACCCCAGGTAGCTCTAACCCTGCCAGGTTCCTGTTACAGACAACCCCAGGTAGCTCTACCTGCTAGGTTCCTGATTACAGACAACCCCAGGTAGCCATAACCCTGCCAGGTTCCTGATTACAGACAGCCCCGGTAGCCCTAACCTCTGCCAGGTTCCTGTTTACAGACAACCCCAGGTAGCTCTAACCCTGCCAGGTTCCTGTTTACAGACACCCCAGGTAGCTCTAACCCTGCTAGGTTCCTGATTACAGACAACCCCAGGTAGCCCTAACCCTGCCAGGTTCCTGTTTACAGACAACACCCCCCAGGTAGCTCATACCACTGCCAGGTCCTGATTACAGACAGCCCAGAGTACCATAACCCTCCAGGTTCCTGATTACAGACAGCCCCAGTTAGCTACACCTGCAGGTTCCTGTTTACAGACAACCCCAGGTAGCTCTAACCTCGCCAGGTTCCTGTTTACAGACACACCCAGGTAGCTCTAACCCTGCCAGGTTCCTGTTTACAGCAACCCCAGGTAGCTCTAACCCTGCCAGGTTCCTGTTTAAGACAACCCAGGTAGCTCTAACCTGCCAGGTTCCTGTTTACAGACAGCCCCGGTAGACCTAACTGCCAGGTTCGTTTACACGACAGCCACCCAGGTAGACCTAACCCCTGCAGGTACTCACATACACATGCAGCAATCCACATGCACATACACACAACACTACATACCATACACTTGCATCGCACACAGAACACACTGCAGCACACATGCACGCACACACACACACACACTACACCACACACACACACACACACACACACACACAGATCACACCATCACACTACACACACCGCACCGACGACTTTGAACCATGACTTTTATGTAATGTCACTGTCATGTTGTTGATTAAATTCAGGCCAACATTCTAACCTTTTACAGAGGTTGAACAGTGTGACATATGGGAACTCTATCACTGAGTCACCATAGTGCTACTATCTTCGTCCTATACTGTACGTATGACACTTCTACCAGTATCCAGCTTCAGGACAGAAATGACAATTTCCTTTTTTTACCTATAGAATGCCATATTTTTCTGTGGGTGAGTCACAAGAGCTCCTTGGTTGTGAGGCAGCGTAACTAGTGGCTCTAATCTACCAGGCAGCGCTGTTGTCACGAATGGAAAGAGAGAGAGAGGAGAGAGAGGAGGGATAGAGGACAGTGAGTGAGAGGGAGAAAGGCAGGATGGGGAGAGAGAAAGAAATAAGAGGGAGTGAGAGAGAGAGAAACACAGAGAGATTTGCTCCGTTACATTTTCTGTAGTTTTCCGAATATCCTCCTGTTCAGGGACACACGTCACTAAACCGACATCACGTTCCACTCGGCTTACCTGTGGCGTCACATACTGACCCGCTCGCCCCCCTTCCACTTAATATGCCTGGAGCGTCTTCTGTCCGTGCTTCTGTTTCTGTTCTGACTGAAGAGTGGGCTGTGGTTCTCTGTTCTGGTTGAAGATTGGGCTGTGGTCTGTTCTGACTGAAGAGTGGGCTGTGGTTCTGTTCTGGTTGAAGATTGGGCTGTTGGTCTGTCGGTGTCTACGAGTGGCATGTGGTTCTTCCGTTCGTCTGAAGAGTGGCACTGGTTATCTCTTTGGCTTCGAAGATGGGCTGTGGTTCTGTTCTGCGTTGAAGAGGCTAGGTTCTGTTCTCGAACGTGAAGCACTGGGCTGTGGTCGTTCTGGTCTGAAGATGGGCTCGTGGTTTCTGTCTGACTGAAGAGAATGGGTTGTGTTTCTGTTCTGACTGAAGATGTGGGCCTCCCGTGGCTTCTGTTCTGCACTGACACAATGGGCTTGTCGGTTCTGTTCTGTTTGAAAAGTTACGCGGTTAAGTGTGGGCTGTGTGGTCTGTCTGGTTGGAAGAGTGGGTTGTGTTCTGTTCTGGATTGAAGAGTGGTGCTGTCGAAAACGCCCTCTCTCTCTTCTCTCTTCTCTCTCTCTCTCTCTCTCTCTTCTCTCTCCTCCTCTCTTCTCTCTCTCTCTCGCTCTCTTCAAGGGGCTTTATTGGCATGGGAAACATATGTTAACATTGCCAAATCAGTGAAGTAATCATAAATAAAGTGAATATAACAATAAAAATGAACAGTAAACATTACACTCATAGAAGATCCAAAAGAATAAAGCATTTCAAATGTCATATTATTTTATCAGTGTTGTAACGTGTGCAAATGGTTAAAGTACAAAATGGAAAATAAAATAACACTAAATATGGGTTGTATTTAATGGTGTTTGTTCTTCACTGGTTGCCCTTTTCTTGTGGCAACAAGTCACAAATCTTGCTGCTGTGATGGCACACTGTGGTATTTCACCCAGTAGATATTGGAGTTTATGAAAATTGGGTTTGTTTTCAAATTCTTCGCGGATCTGTGTAATCTGAGGGAAATATGTGTCTCTAATATGGTCATACATTTGCAGGAGGTTAGGAAGTGCAGCTCAGTTTCCACCTCATTTTGTGGGCAGTGTGCCAATAGCCTGTCTTCTCTTGAGAGCCAGAACTGCCTATGGCGGCCTTTCTCAATAGCAAGACTATGTTCACTGAGTCTGTACATAGTCAAAGCTTGTCGGTCAAATAAAATAAATAAACTTTATTTGCCACATGCGCCAAATACAACAAGTATAGACTTTACCGTGAAATGTTACTTACAAGCCCTTAACCAACAGTGCAGTTCAAGAAGAAGAAAATATTTACCAAGTAGGCTAAAATAAAAAGTAATAATTAAAAGTAACACAATAAGAATAACAATAACGAGGCTATATCAGGGGGCACCCGGTACCGAGTCAGTGTGCGGGGGTACAGGCTAGGTGAGGTAATTGTAGGTGGGGCGAAGTGACTATGCATAGGTAACAGACATACAACGATTAGCAGAAGTGTACAAAAAGGGGGGGGGGGGGGGGGTGTAAATTGTCCGTGGGCGATTTTTATGAATTGTTCAGCAGTCTAATGGCTTGGGAAAGAAGCTGTTGAGGAGCATTTGGTCCTAGACTTGGCGCTCTGGTACCGCTTGCTGTGCGGTAGCAGAGAAAACAGTCTATAACTTGGGTGACTGGAGTCTCTGAAATTTTATGGGCTTTCCTCTGACACTACCTATTATATAGGTCCTGGATGGCAGGAAGCTTGGCCCCAGTGATGTACTGGGCCGTTCGCACTACCCTCTGTAGCGCCTTACGGTCAGCTGCCGAGCAGTTGCCATACAGGCGTTGATGCAACCGGTCAGAAAGCTCTCGATTGTGCAGCTGTAGAACCTTTTGAGGATCTGGGGACCCATGCCAAATCTTTTCAGTCTCCTGAGGGGGAAAAGGTTTCGTCGTGCCCTCTTCATGACTGTCTTGGTATGTTTGGACCGTGATAGTTTGTTGGTGATGTGGACACCAAGGAACTTGAAACTCTCGACCCGCTCCACTACAGCCCCGTCGCTGAGAATGGGGGTCTGTTTGGCCCGCCTTTTCCTGTAGTCCACGATCAGCTCCTTTGTCTTGCTCACATTGAGGGAGTGGTTGTCGTCCTGGCACCACATCGCCAGTTCTCTGACCTCCTCCCTATAGGCCGTCTCATCATTGTCGGTGATCAGGCCTACCACTGTTGTGTCATCAGCAAACTTAATGATGGTGTTGGAATCATGTTTGGCCACGCAGTCGTGGGTGAACAGGGAATACAGGAGGGGACTAAGTACACACCCCTGAGTGGCCCCAGTGTTAAGGATCAGCGCTGCAGACGTGTTGTTGCCTATTCTTACCACCTGGGGTCGGCCCATCAGGAAGTCCAGGATCCAGTTGCAGAGGGAGGTGTTTAGTCCTAGTGTCCTTAGCTGAGTGATGAGCTTCGTGGGCACTATGGTGTTGAATGCTGAGCTGAAGCCAATGAACAGCATTCTCCCACAGGTGTTACTTTTGTCCAGGTGAGAATGGGCAGTGTTGAGTGCGATTGAGATTGTGTCATCTGTGGAACTGTTGGGGCGGTATGCGAATTGGAGTGGTTCTAGTGTGTCCGAGAGGATGCCTTTGATGTGAGCCATGACCAGCCTTTCAAAGCACTTCATGGCTACTGACATGAGTGCCACGGGACGGTAATCATTTAGCCAGGTTACCTTCACTTCCTTGGGCACAGGTACTATGGTGGTCGGCTTGAAACATGTAGGTATTACAGACTCGGTCAGGGAGAGGTTGAACATATCAGTGAAGACACTTGACAGTTGGTCCGCGCATGCTTTGAGTACACGTCCTGGTAATCCGTCTGGCCCAGCGGCTTTGTGAATGTTGACCTGTTTAAAGGTTTTGTTCACATCGGCTACCGAGAGCATTATAACACAGTCATCCAGAACAGCTGGTGCTCTCGTGCATGCTTCAGTGTTGCTTGCCTCGTAGCGAGCATAAAAGGCATTTAGCTCGTCTGGTAGGCTTGCGTCACTGGGCAGCTCGCGTCTGGGTTTCCCTTTGTAGTCTGTAATAGCCCTGCCATATCCGACGAGTCAGTCACAGTCAGTCACAGTGGTCTGGTATTCTGCCACGGTGTCCTCTCTGTTTAGGGCCAAATAGCATTCTAGTTTGCTCAGTTTTTTTTGTGAATTCTTTCCAATGTGTCAATTAATTATATTTTTGTTTTCTCATGATTTGGTTGGGTCTAATTGTGTTGCTGTTCTGGGGCTCTGTGGGTGTGTTTGTGTTTGTGAACAGAGCCCCAGGTCCAGCTTGCTTAGGGGACTCTTCTCCAGGTTCATCTCTCTGTAGGTGATGGCTTTGTTATGGAAGGTTTGGGAATCGCTTCCTTTTAGATGGATGTAGAATTTAACGGCTCTTTTCTGAGTTTTGATAATTAGCGGGTATCGGCCTAATTCTGCTCTGCATGCATTATTTGGTGTTTTACGCTGTATACATATGATATTTTTGCAGAATTCTGCATGCAGGGTCTCAAATTGGTGTTTGTCCCATTTTGTGAATTCTTGGTTGGTGAGCAGACCCCAGACCTCACAACCATGAACGGCAATGAGTTCTATAACTGATTCAAGTATTTTTAGCCAGATCCTAATTGGTATGTCAAATTTTATGTTCCTTTTGATGGCATAGAATGCCCTTCTTGCCTTGTCTCTCAGATCGTTCACGGCTTTGTGGAAGTTACCTGTGGCTCTGATGTTTAGGCCAAGGTATGTATAGTTTTTTGTGTGCTCTACTAGGGCAACGGTGTCTAGATGGAATTTGTATTCGACACCCACATTCTAAACATGTACTGTATGTGCGTAGATTCATGAAGAAGATCAAACTCTGGGAGAATAAATGTGAAGATGGGGATAGAAGTTGTTTCCAGCAGCTTGACACCTACCTTTCTACATACGATGTTGACAGAGCTCCTATGGTGCAAATAGTTAGCTCACATTTACCCAATCTCAACAGTGAGTTCTACTCCTACTTCCCTGACATTGAAAACAAGTCTGCCAAACTTGACTGGGTGTATATGTAACAGTATAACTTTACGTCTGTCCCCTCGCCCCGACACGGGCGCGAACCAGGGACCCTCTGCACACATCAACAACGGTCACCCACGAAGCGTCGTTACCCATCGCTCCACAAAAGCCGCGGCCCTTGCAAAGCAAGGGGAAACCCTACTTCTAGGTTTCAGAGCAAGTGACGTAACTGATTGAAACGCTAGTAGCGCGTACCCGCTAACTAGCTAGCCATTTCACATCCGTTACATATAATCCTTTCATGACTTACAGTACCAACAACAACATTCCTACCAGACTGCAGGATAATCTTCTGGATGTGTCCTCAGGCCGTGGCCTGGAGATGAGGTACTCAGAGACAAGACTGTCACAGTTCTTGCATGATGTGGAGAAGGAATATTCTGATTTGGGGAAGCATGCACTGAATGAACTGCTACCCTTTGGATCTACATATGTATGTGAAATGACATTTTCATCCATGACTCTAATCAAGACCAAGAACAGGAACAGACTCGACTTGGAGAAAAGCATGATCACTGCTGTTGCCACACTGACCCCAAGTTTATGAGTGAGAGACAGGGTCAAGTTTCTCATTGATTGGTGAGTCCTCCGTCCCAGCAGAAGGCCTTTTGCCTTTTGGTAGGCCGTCATTGTAAATAAGAATTTGTTGTTAACTGACTTTAAAAAATATATACAGTACTGTTCAAAAGTTTGGGGTCACTTAGAAATGTCCTTGTTTTTGAAAGAAAAGCACATTTTTTGTCCATTAAAATAACATAAAATTGATCAGAAATACAGTGTAGACATTGTTAATGTTGTAAATGACTATTGTAGCTGGAAACGGGTGATTTTTTTTAATGGAATATCTACATACAGTTGAAGTCGGAAGTTTACATACACTTAGGTTGGAGTCATTAAAACTCATTTTTCAACGACTCCACAAATTTCTTGTTAACAAACTATAGTTTTGGCAAGTCGGTTAGGACATCTACTTTTTCCAACAATTGTTTACAGACAGATTATTTCACTTTTAATTCACTGTATCGCAATTCCAGTGGGTCAGAAGTTTACATACACTAAGTTGACTGTGCTTTTAAACAGCTTGGAAAATTCCCGAAAATGATGTCATGGCTTTAGAAGCTTCTGATAGGCTAATTGACATAATTTGAGTCAATTGGAGGTGTACCTGTGGATGTATTTCAAGGCCTACCTTCACACACAGTGCCTCTTTGCTTGACATCATGGGAAAATCAAAAGAAATCAGCCAAGACCTCATAAAAAATAATTGTAGACCTCCACAAGTCTGGTTCATCCTTGGGAGCAATTTCCAAACCTGAAGATACCACGTTCATCTGTACAAGGTACCTGAAGGTACCACGTTCATCTGTACAAACAATAGTACGCAAGTATAATCACCATGGGACCACCCAGCCGTCATACCGCTCAGGAAGGAGACGCGTTCTGTCTCCTAGAGATGAACATACTTTGGTACGAAAAGTGCAAGTCAATCACAGAACAACAGCAAAGGACTTTGTGAAGATGCTGGAGGAAACAGGTACAAAAGCGTCTATATCCACAGTAAAACGAGTCCTATATCGACAAAATCTGAAATGCCGCTCAGCAAGGAAGAAACCACTGCTCCAAAACCGCCATAAAAAAGCCAGACTACGGTTTGCAACTGTACATGGGATCAAAGATCGTACTTTTTGGAAAAATGTCCTCTGGTCTGATGAAACAAAAATAGAACTGTTTGGCCATAATGACCATTGTTATGTTTGGAGGAAAAAGGGGGAGGCTTGCAAGCCGAAGAACACCATCCCAACCGTGAAACAAGGGGGTGGCAGCATCATGTTGTGGGGGTGCTTTGCTGCAGGAGGGATTAGTGCACTTCACAAAATAGATGGCATCATGAGGCAGGAAAATTATGTGGATATATTGAAGCAACATCTCAAGACATCAGTCAGGAAGTTAAAGCTTGGTCGCAAATGGGTCTACCAAATGGACACTGACCCCAAGCATACTTCCAAAGTTGTGGCAAAATGGCTTAAGGACAACAGAGTCAAGGTATTGGGGAGGCCATCACAAAGCCCTGACCTCAATCCTATAGAACATTTTGGGCAGAACTAAAAAAGTGTGAGCTAGCAAGGAGTTATACAAACCTGACTCAGTTACACCAGCTCTGTCAGGAGGAATGGGCCAAAATTCACCCAACTTATTGTGGGAAGCTTGTGGAAGGCTACCCGAAACGTTTGACCCAAGTTAAACAATTTAAATGCAATGCTACCAAATACTAATTGAGTGTATGTAAACTTCTGACCCACTGGGAATGTGATGAAAGAAATAAAAGCTGAAAGAAATAATTTTCTCTACTATTACTCTGACATTTCACATTCTTAAAATAAAGTAGTGATCCTAACTGACCCAAGTCACACCCTAGATAAGCTAGATGCAGGTAAGGCGGTATTGAATACAAGGCGGTATTGAATGTGTTACTGTCTGTCCATGTGTCACTGTCTGTCATCTCAAATGTTTCTCTCGACCTGTGTGCACCTACGTTGTAAACTTTAATTCATAGGCTAGGTTGTAGCAACCTCATGATGGGTATAGGGAAATTTGAGTATCATGTAGTAGCCTAAACCTTTCGATGTTACATTGAACTGGGTGAATGGAATATGAATGACAGTCATCCAATATGCTGTAATAGAAATAAGGCCATGCTCATGATAAAAAAAGTGTCCTCCCTCATCTTAAACGGCACCGACCGCCACTGCTCTGAGGATACATGGGACTTCATGTTCCACCTCTCATCAATGTGATGACTCATTGCAGTGATGTATGACAGCGTGTTCATAGACGTCCAACAATTTGTTTTTAACGCCATGCATGGGGTGTTTTAGAGCTTGCACTTTATACTTGCAGAGTAATCATTGTACAATTTGGCTCTAGATGTGCCGTCAGAGCAGTAAAGCCGATATCCTCTACCATTGACAATGGCTGCATATCAACTGCAATCGTTTCTGTAATCAGCGCTGTGATTTTTTTCACTCCGTCCCTTCTTGCACTTCTTTTATGTGAACCTGTCTAATGTCTGTTATTAGTGGCCTGTACTGTTTAGGGGTCTCACGATGCCCCCTTTTTAGATGGTTAAGTATTGCACCTGTACTGTTTAGGGGTCTCACGGTGCCCCCCTTTTTAGATGGTTAAGTATTGCACCTGTACTGTTAGGGGTCTCACGTGCCCCCTTTTAGTATGGTTAAGTATTGCCACCTGTACTGTTTAGGGGTCTCACGGTGGCCCCCTTTTTAGAGGTTTAGTTATGCACCTGTACTGTTTAGGGGTCTCACGGTGCCACCCTTTTTAGATGGTTAAGTATTGCACCTGTACTGTTTAGGGGTCTCACGGTGCCCCCCTTTTTAGATGGTTAAGTATTGCACCTGTACTGCCACTCTAGCTCAGTTCCACCTTGTATTTCACCACCTTCTCGTATAACTTGTCAAAGTATTGTCATACAGGACTTCGCTGCTGTCGCTTCCCTGTCTCACTGCCATTTTTCAACTGTTAACAACGATGACGTGCTGAGCGTTTTATGTCTGTGGCAAAAAGTAGCGTTACAGCATTGTTGCATTAGATATTTGTATTTTTGTCTTTATGATGATGATCGGGACCTGTTAGTGGTAGTTTTGTGATTTATATTTTGATTTGTAAAGGGAAAAAACGTTTTTTCTAAACGTTAACGATTCCAATTTTGTTTAAACGTTCACAGCCCTAGTGTCAGTGCGTGCGACTTTGTGTGTGTGGGTGTGGGTGTAGATGCTGAGCTATAGGACACACCTCTTCTCTCCTGCTGTCTCACTGCCGGCTCTACACCTGTTACTCCATAGGAAATCAGCAATCAGTTCTCTGTCTCTATCCGTGAAAAATAATTTATTATAATTTTGACTTTTCTTCTGTGTACTCACTTGGGGAAAGTGGTAGAAACACGGCCTGTGTTTACGTGCTGTACACTGGACGGGGTAGACTCAGTGGCGTGTATTCATGGATGCTAAAGGAAACCAGGATTTCCCCCAAAAATTTCTCTCTATCTATATATATATATATACATAATAATTTATATATATATATATATATATATATATATATAATTTTTATATACATAAAAATTATATATATTTCTTTGTTTCATAATTGTCTTTCAATTTGCAAAAGGCTGAATGTATCTCACCAGAGAAAGTATCCGAGCGAATGAAACAGCGCACCTCTGTCTCTGTATGGATAGCCCATGTATCTGATGCTGTCTGATCATAAAGAGGATGATATTGTTGCCGCCCGTATTGATGCTGTCTGATCAAAAAGAGGATGATATTGTTGCCGCCCCGTAGCATTGAATGCAAGGGAAGCCAGCGAGTATTTGGCCGCCCTTAATAATAAAATAAAAAGAAATAATAGCCAATCAATGTTGAGCTAAACTGAGCGAGCTCAACTGTGAATGGTCCTGGTCCACCAAAAAAAAGTGTCAAGGGAAGCCAGTTTGGATTTGGCTTCACACCAATCACATCACATCAAGCCAAACGCCATTGACAGAATAAACTTGAATTGTTGCATCTCGTTGTTGTTGTCCTCCGGTGGCTAGCTAGCTAGCTCAAATTGACCCTTTCCTAAATTAGTCATGGATGCAAATAGGGATTTGGTCTAATTATCACTGCATATTGGCTACGCTTGAATTGCCCAGCCAATGTTGTTCTTCTCAGACCATCTTTTTAAATTATATTTAAAAATTGTAGGTATATGATCACACTGGTAATTGATCATTTGTTCTATTACTTGTGAGGCACAGCTGAGTGAGCATAATAATTAGCTTGCTTTGTTTACTGTGCTGATGGCCTGCATCTGATGGTCAGTCTGAGGGGAGGGAGGGAGCAGCGGTGAGGCTGCCTCTCACCCGACTCACTGTCCCTCCTCTCTCCCTCCCTCAACTGAGAAAAAGGGACACAGTCTTCCAGCTGATGGTGAGGCTTAAGTTGCACTGCATTACTTCTGCCTCATGAACCAATTAATGTTGTTACTCCTATGACCAGAGAAATAACAATAACGCAAGCTTATCGAAACACTCGCATGTTATGGCTTATAAAACTGATGAACTAAGTGTTGACAGTGCTGAATAACAACTTAAACTTGAACTTTTTCATAAAAACAGCAGCTCTTTGCTGTATTCGTTGAGTCTCTCTCTACTCATGGTTTGAAATGTTCTGAAATCTCACATGATCAACTTTGCTGTGAGTTCAAGGCTTCTTTTTACAGTCTATGGAGCGAGGAAACTGTGTAGACACGGTGATCTGAAATATCTGATTGACCAGCATTAGGCCTATAAGTGCACTTGATTTGCTCTCTGGGCCTGCCGGGTAGGCGGAGTTCTACCTTCAGACACATGAATTGGTTTAAAATGGGAATACTTTGCCTTCCCGGCGCTAGGGCTGCTGAATCAAGTGCACCTACCTTCAACAGCGGGAAACGGGGGGAAAGAAATAGGAACGCAAGGCTTTATTGTTGGGTTTATCACAGAAATGCTTGGTGATCGACTAGGAATGGCTTGGAGATTGACCAGATCGCGATCGACCGGTTGGCGACCACTGCTGTACACCTATATTACAAACACACAAGGCACACATCACTGACTAGTCTCTGTATCCTCCTAGATCACCACCCTGATCAATCACAAAGACAAACCAAAGAAGTCGGAGCGGACGCAGCAGGCCATCCAGAGGGTGGGCCAGGCTGTTAGTGTTGCTGTGGGTCGCTTCGTTGCCGTGGGCGAGGCCATTGCCGTGGAGAACGAGGAGCTGAAGGAGGAGATGGGCATGGCCTGCTTCGAGGCCCGCAGAGCAGGTAACTGGATCTGAGTCTGAAATTACATCCTAAATGGCATCCTAGTGCACTCTATAGGGAAGAAGGTGCCATTTTGAATGCAGTCCAACGAAGGGAGTGTTTTTGCTGTTTTCATCATAAATACATTTTTAAAACGGGTCGGAAAAAATTCATCAAAAAGTTAGCTTATAACAGTGAACCTTTTTTGTGGGATACACAAGGCAATTCTAGGTCTTATGGCATATTTTGGTTAAACTATCCCCAATTCAATGGAATTGCAACCCTCTGCATGCACAGTGCATTCTGCCATCACATGTACAGCTGAATCTCAAGATCTTACACACTAATGAGATGTTATTGAGCCCACAGTACTACACTGTCTGAGCCAAGGACTACATGCTTTCTGGTAAGTTTTGATTACAATACTGGGTGGGGTGAATATATTTTATATGACATACATYATTTTTTGTTAACTAGTAAATAGTACCCTATAGCAACGTGTGTTTAAATAATTTCTAATTTGTTAACAATTTCTGCTAGTTCGTTTTTGCTACGATGTGGGTTTTAGCTTGCTTGAGCCTGCTAACTGAGGAGTGTTAATTCATTTATTTCCATACATGTTTCATTCTAAAACATTTGTCTTACAAAGGAGTTTAATCTAACTGCTTAACTATTTATCTGCACAGGGAATTGTATTCTGTTTAAAAAAAAAAAAAAATCTTCTAATCTTTACAGGAAAATGCCACGAGCACTATCTGATGTGTGGAGACATTTCACTGCAGCTAATGTAGAAGGAAAAGCTGTGTACATTTGCAAATACTGTGCCAAATCATATGTGAAGAATGCAACAAAGATGCAGAATCATCTGGCCAAGTGCATAAAGTTCCCTCAGGGCTCACAACAAGCAACCTTTGACAAAAGTCCCTCTACTTCTATTCGAGGTGAAAATTATGAATCAGACACCTTATCGATAGCAACAACTCATGGTCCTCCTGGAATCAGAAGTTTTTTTGACTCAATGGAGGAACGTAGTCAGAGAAATGCTGATGAATGTCTTGCTCGAGCTGTGTATGCAACTGGTTCACCTTTGATGCTCACAGGCAATGTGTATTGGAAGAGATTTCTGAATGTTCTTCGCCCAGCATACACCCCTCCAACCAGACATGCTTTATCTACTCATTTGCTGGATGCAGAGTTCAACAGAGTTCAAGTGAAGGTCAAGCAAATCATAGAGAAAGCAGACTGTATTGCAATCATCTCTGATGGGTGGTCGAATGTTCGTGGGCAAGAAATAATTAACTATATCATCTCCACCCCTCAACCAGTATTCTACAAGAGCACAGACACAAGGTACACCAGACACACCGCTCTCTACATTGCAGATGAGTTGAAGGCAGTAATCAATGACCTTGGACAACAGAAGGTATTTGCACTGGTGACAGACAATGCTGCGAACATGAAGGCTGCTTGGTCTAAAGTGGAGGAGTCCTACCTTCATATCACACCCATTGGATGTGCTGCTTATGCATTGAATCTGCTCCTCAAGGACATCATAGCACTGAAAACAATGGATACACTCTACAAGAAAGCCAAGGAAATGGTTAGGTATGTGAAGGGTCATCAAGTTATAGCAGCAATCTACCTCACCAAGCAAAGTGAGAAGAATAAGAGCACCACATTGAATCTGCCCAGCAACACCCGTTAGGGTGGTGTTGTCATCATGTTTGACAGCCTCCTGGAGGGGAAAGAGTCTCTCCAAGAAATGTTCATATCACAGTCTGCCGATATGGACAGCCCCATCAAGAAGATCCTCCTGGATGATGTATTTTGGGAGAGAGTGGTAAGCAGCCTGAAACTCCTGAAACCTATAGCAGTAGCCATTGCACGGATTGAGGGAGACAATGCCATCCTGCCTGATGTTCAGACTCTGCTTTCAGATGTAAGAGAAGAAATCCGTACTGCCCTGCCCACTTCACTGTTGATCCAAGCATAGGAAACTGCAGTTCTGAAATACATCAAGAAGCGTGAAGACTTCTGCCTGAAGCCCATACACACCGCAGCATACATGTTGGACCCCAAGTATGCTGGCAAGAGCATCCTGTCCAGTGCAGAGGTCAACAAGGCCTATGGTGTCATCACTACCGTGTCTCGCCACCTTGGCCTGGATGAGGGCAAGGTTCTAGGCAGTCTGGTGAAGTACACTTCCAAGCAAGGGCTTTGGGATGGAGATGCAATATGGCAATCGTGCCAAATATCTCACCAGTCCCTGGTGGAAGGGACTTTGTGGATCTGAGGCTCTTTCCCCTGTTGCCTCCATCATCCTCCAAACGCCACCAACATCAGCCGCCTCAGAGCGCAACTGGTCCTTGTTTTGGATCACACACACCAAAGCACGCAACAGGCTGACCAATACAAGGGTTGAAAAATTGGTGGCCATCTGGGCAAATTTGAGGCTTTTTGAGCCTGACAATGAGCCATCCTCAACAAGGTTGGAAAGTGACAGTGAAAATGAGGCCTCAGAGTCTGATGTTCAAGAGGTGGACATTGAGGAGGTCCAGGGAGAAGACATGGAAGCCTAAGAGGAAGACAACCAAAGCTTTAGTTTCTAGACTATCATTTTACAGATGTACTATATGTTGAAAACATTTTTGGGAGATGTGATGGATCATTCAATATTCCCTTTCTTTTGTTGTTCAGTGAAATCATCCCATGTGAAGAGTCAACTCATTTAATTAAAGTTCAATTTGTAACTAAATGGGGGGAGGTTTTCTATTGGAACGATTTAATAATTTGCAATTATGTCTACTTACGATACGGTAAAAGGTTTATGTTTCTGTCTCCATATGATATGGTAAATATATCCAATGCAAAAAACATCTACATTTAAATAGTATTAATATTAATTTGCATATATTTCTGTTAATTCCCATATATTCCCGTTAATTCCCATATATTCCCACGGAAAGTTTCCACCTCTGAATATTCCCAAAAATGTGCAACCCTAACTCTGCCTATTCAACACATTTGCACTAGAGGTGTTCAGAAGTCAAATACTGTTGTTTTTGTTAGTTTTGAGTGAAGTTTAGTTTAAGTTTGCAAGACTAGAGGCTAGAGGGAAGTGAAGTTGGTTATGGTCTATCCTGAGGGGGGAAATGCAGAGACAGAGAACAGAACAGTATGAGTCAGGTTTGGAAAAGGAGAGAGCTGTGTAATTTGAGGCTGAAGTGTTTGTGTACCAGGCAGGCAGGGCTGCAGGCGTAATGAAGGGTATTCTGAGGTGTGCTTGCTCTGTCTTCTGGACAGAGTTCACTCATCTTCAGTATCTTCTCTTGCTCAGAGGGATAGAGAGAGAGAGAGAATCTTGCCTGTTCTCAGCTGTCGGCAGTTGAATCCTTTGCTTAGAGAGACAAAAAGAGAAACTGGTACATGTGACCTTGTGCCCCCCCTCTTTCAACACTTTTCCATGAGCCCATGCAACTAAATATACCTACAAACGCCGACCCTGTATCTCTTCATCATAACTGTCCAGTCATTCTCCGAATAACTACCACATGCCGTGGGAGGAGGATATGTACACCGCAGCTATCAACACTCTTTTAAAACAAACAGAGTAATATATTTTTGAGCCGGCTTTGCAACTCTATTCAAGTGAAAAATAGCAGGATGAATAGGGGGTCAAAGCCTGAGGCCCAATCAAAGTCTTATCCTGTTGATATGTTAAGTCCAAAACAAAATCTCACAGGGTAAGAATTTAGAAACCAACACGGGATAATAGGTTTATGTTGAGGAGAAGCGGCATGTGTAACAGTGCGTTTAATCTCCTAGTGTGCTGATTTGAAAAGGGCTGAACCCAAACAAAAGCGAGCTGGTGGGAAGCGTCAGCCAGAGTGGCCCACTGTGGCCAATTTTATTCCTTCCACTCCTCCTTTCTTCCGTTTTCTTACCTTGTTCACTCTATTGAGGGAATATTTTACCTTCACCGTTAAAAAGACAGAAAGTGAACTTTTCCCTCCGTCATTCTGGGACGGAATGAAGTTGTCTTCTCTGTGATGAAAAGAAAGAAAGAAGGGGAAAGGAAAGGAAGGTAAAGCTTTAAATCTGCGGGAAGAGGAGAAGGATTGACGGCCTCTCAAAGTGTAACCAGAGGGAGGAAGAGACTAAGCGGACCTCCTCCAGCGCAGGGAGGCAGGCAGGCAGGCAGGCAGGCAAAGACACAGGGAGGCAGGCAGGCAGGCAGGCAAAGAACACAGAGCCAGAGGCAGGCCAAGCCAGCCAAAGACACAGGCGGAGCAGGCAGCAGGCAGCCAAAAGACACAGGAGCACAGACAAAGACACAGGGAGGCAGGCAGGCAGGCAGGCAGGCAAAGACACAGGGAGGCAGGCAGGGAGTGAGGGAAGCAAACAAGGAAGATGGAGGCAGGCAGGCAAGAAGCGTAATGAAATAAATAAAAAAGGTGATTACATTACTTTAATTTGGTGATCTCCATCATGGGGCGATGTCGTAGAGAGGAGGCAATGAGGCAGAGTTGTTGGCTTCAATCTGTTCTGCTTGACCAGACCAAACAAATTATGCCGCTAGCTAAGGTTTTAGGAGGCAGATACTGTATTGACAGTTTTGGATAGTAAGTGTGTAAAAGTGCACCACGGTCCTGTATCTCTCAAACGGTGTATGTCAGTGCAACCTGCAGGCTGTAGACTACATAATATCACAATCACCCTGTTACAAGACTCTTTTTATGGTCAGGACTCAGTCAGTTACAAGACTCCACAGGTTTTAATCATTTCAAGTGTTCATCCCATTTGAATACCAAGCAGCAGAAAACAAACAATTCCCATAAAAAGAGATCTTAGCGATAAAGAGAACAAGAAGACGAATGAGCAACACTGTTACAAGTGTAACAGGGGAAATTTGGCATAGCTTAATCAAACTCCATGCAGCTTCTGGACCGTATTCTGATGTTCAGCAACATTATTTGTGAGCTAGGCTGAGTGTTTCAGCTGGTTTGGGGGATTCTGGCATCCACAAGGGGCTGTCGAATGCAATCAGTGCGTCGGTGCACTTTATTTTGGATTGCAAGCAAACCCAAACAAGGAGCCAAACCATGCAGCCAAGGTGATACAAGTCTCTCTCTTCACCCCCCCTTTCTCTCTCGCTTTCTCTCGCTCTCTCTCTACTGCCCGAGACTATTTTGGTTATGGTTCTTCAGCCCAATATTTGTATGTTGGTTTTACTTCTCCGTTGTCCACCCAGGGTTGTTTCGGAGTTTCGTGAAGGAATTAGCGACCCTCCAGTGTACCAGCCTCTCAGTTTGAAATGGCCTGGTCATGCCGCTCAGAGGGCGTGCCAGCTGGCCCTAGCATTGGCTGGCATCACATTGCTGCAGTGCCACCGAGCTGAATATAAGCCTGTCCAGGATGAGATGTTCCCACTGGGGTTTATGGTGCTACCGTTGACTCACAGGAGAGCAGAGGAGAGGAGAAGAGAAGGGAGGGGAGGAGCCTCTCAATTGTCACATAGGGCACAATGGGAAGGGAACCTAAAGGGTTTTAGCTCTCAAACAAAGTGGAGCTGAATTCTGGATGTCACTTTTTAGTTTATGCAACTTTGAACAAGTTTTTGGATAATGGGGTCTGCATGAAACCACTGTGAAGAAATATGACCAAGTATTAGAACATTTAGATAAAGTGATAATGTACTATACATGGTACCTCTGAAAATGTTGTATGGTGTTTCTATGCTGAATGATATAGAACAATTCCTATAGATTTGATCATCATCACCATCCCCCTTCTCCTCCTCTTACTCCTCCTGATCATCACCCTCCCCCTTCTCCTCTTACTCCTCCTGATCAACATCATCACCATCCCCCTTCTCTTCCTCTTCCTCCTCCTGATCAATCATATCACCCTCCCCCTTCTCCTCCTCTTACTCCCCCCTGAAAATCATCATCACGCCTCCCCGTGTCCTCCTCTTATCCTCCTGAATAAACATCAATCACCCTCCCCTTCTCCTCCTCTTTCTCCTCCTGATAAACATCATCACCTCCCCCGTTCTCCTCCTCTTACTCTCCTGATCTTACATCATCACCCCTCCCCTTCTCCTCTACTCCTCCAGCTGACAAAATCAACATCATCCACCCTCTCTTCCTCTTACTCCTCTGTCTGATCAACATCATCACCCTCCCCTCTCTCCTCTACTCTCCGATCATCATCAACCCTCCCCCTTCTCCTCCTCTTACTCCGCTGATCTACATCATCAACCCTCCCCCTTCTCCTCCTCCTTACCTCCTACCTGAATCAAACATCACTTCCACCCTTCTCCTCCCTCTTACTCCTCCTGTCATCATCACCCTCCCCCCTCCTCCTCTTACTCGCTCCTGATTCATCCATACACTCCGCTTCTCCTCCTCTTTACTTCTCCTCCTGATCACATCATCCACCTCCCTCTTCTCTCTGCCTACTTACTCCCACTGATTCGGATTCAGTCATCACACCATTTGCACCCTGCTAGTCTGTACCATGTATAATAGCTTACTTTC
The DNA here is from genome assembly GCF_002910315.2 of Salvelinus sp. IW2-2015. NCBI lineage: Eukaryota > Metazoa > Chordata > Actinopteri > Salmoniformes > Salmonidae > Salvelinus > Salvelinus sp. IW2-2015. The sequence goes on from NC_036869.1 coordinate 3,582,792, forward strand.
TCCTCCTCCACCGATAACCAATATATCATATTAATATATCACAATGAAAAAAAAGGGAACTCATGCTTATCCGAACACTTGCAGCCATTCTCCAGATGGTGCTCATTAATTCACAATGATAAGCAAATCAGACATTTTGAAGTAGGAAACTACAACAGTCTATTTCTAATCGGACAGTGGTTGCTCTTCTGAATGCAAACTCTCTAGTGAGATAAATTCATTAGGTTGGAAAATATTACACTTGTTCCCCAATTTATCACTCTCTCTATATTCACCTTTGGCTAAACTAATTGTCTAGCTCCCCTGTGAAGAAATGAGTATCCAGAGCTCTGAATGGAATATATTGGGGTATCGGTAAGAAGATTTCTATGTGATGCCCACAACTCCCCACAGAAAAATGCGGTAATTGTGGAGCTATCAGGGCGCCAAACAAACATACTCCGGTCGGACTCTAAACTGAAAAACCATTTATTCCATCCCTCCTTCTGCGTCTTTTTTTGTCCTCTAGGGCATGCCAAGATAGCCCAGCTGACAAAGGAGCTATTAGCTGCACGTGCCGTTGAAAGACGGGTGCATCGCCCTTCCTTAGCTGTTGGCAAAGCCCAGAACCCCGGAACCACGCACAAATCAACTGATAATACAAGTATAGAAACGCGTTACAACGCATGGTGATTCTATAAAGGGTGGCGCGACTGTAGCCCGCTAATTTTGATCGTCTCCTCTTCCTCCGTCTGAGTCCAAAGTCGCTCTGTCTCCGAGACCGCATCGTCATGACTTAAGACAGTTAATCATCACTCTCTGCACGCAAATAGAATGTAAGATATTCCACTATTCCTGGTCTGAACGAGCTGCGCACTGTAGCTCTCGACAGTAGATTGACAGAGACACAAACACAGCGTACCATCGTCATTTCATCCAACCAGATCATTAAGTTAGTTAACCGCTTGTCCGATATTGACCACACAATCAAGGAGTTGTATAATACACTATATAGGGTTAGCTATCCCGATGCCAGACCCACCTCAGCATCTCACCACGCTCTATCAACCAGTTGCACAGCCCCGGGCCTACCAGTCACCACACAACACACACACACACACACACACACACACACACACACACACACACACACACACACACACACACACACACAGCACTGGCAACTCCATCCTCCTTCCAGTCTTTCAGATCCTATCTGAGCTCCATGATACAGTACAGGAGAACTCCTCTGCTGCTGTGGAGATAATGGTGGGGGAGTAGCAGCACATTCACATAAAAGGACCAGGCCCTGTTTCTATTCCTGCTGCTTTTAGGAACGGGATGTGCTGTGTGTGTGTGTATGGCTCTTAGAGGCGAGGGGGCACACACACACACACACACATACACAGAGTGTAAGGGCCTAATCACGTCCAGTAAGGCCTGTTTGGACAGACGGGCGACAGGTCTGCTCCCATTACTGGCAAACACAATTCAATTTTGAACCCTGTGTCTGTCTGATAACAGCATAGAGCTCCTGCCTGGCTTGCAGGATGTCACTACTGTTTACCCTCCTAGAGCCAAGCCACTCTCTCTCTCACACACACACACACACACACACACACACACACACATGAACACACACACACACACTACTCCGGATGGATGGATCACACTGTTTTATAATAGATCCATATTTCCTGATGTTTTGGGGGGGTCTGAGAGGTGTTGTAGGTTTGATGCATTATGCATCGGCTGAGTTTGTTCAGTGTTGCATGTGTCAGACAAAGTTGTATCTAAATGCAGTACAGTTCACTAGTAGCATGTTATCAAGGTACGTGTCTTATAAAGTAGCTGAAGACGTAGTAAGCTAATGATTTCTACATTTTCATGACAATAGTCATTCCTGTAACTATTGTATACATTAATACACCTTCATACATCATGGGTTCTGTTCCGTCTGTATTGCAGACAGATCCCAGGTTACCCTTTTAACACACCTTTATGCAACACGGAGTTCCGTCTGTATTGCAGACAGATCCCAGGTTNATGCAACACGGAGTTCCGTCTGTATTGCAGACAGATCCCAGGTTACCCTTTTAACACACCTTCATGCAACACGGAGTTCCGTCTGTATTGCAGACGTATCACAGGCTACCCTTTACCCCACCATGTGTGTTCCATTGTGTACAGTAGAGGTGATTGGGGTAAATCATTGTGATCTGATTGGTTTTTCAGATGCCCCACTCAGCCCCAAGGCCATTGTGATAACTCCTGAGACATGGTGACACCACCATTAATCCTCCTTCCTATTTCCCCGTTCACCAGACGATTGGGAGACAATACCACTTCTTGTCACTGTGACCTTTTCCTGTTTCGACAGACAGGTCCTCCGTGTCGTCTCAGTCAATCAGTCATGACAAACTGCTCTACTGAACACTGCGGCTGGAAAGCGTGGAAAGTGAAATGAATGGCCATCACTTGTATGGCGAGGCCCACATTAAGAATTTGCTTTGCTACCTCGTTCACATATCTCAAAGCAGAATTTTGCCAGCAGCAAAGGCAGTCTGACGTGTCAAAGTAGTAACATCTCTCACAGCAACTTTGCTCCCTCAAGACATGGTTCTGGCAGAAAGAAATGTACCATCTTTGAGTTCAGCATGTGGTATTTTGTGTTTAATTCAAGAGTTGTTGTGTGTAATGTGTAGGTGTGGGAGCCAATGGTAGTTACTGTAATAGTGTTCCTGATCTTCCCAGGTGCTAGTAACCTTGGAGCAGCTGGAGAGAGTGAGCACCTTCCAGGAGTTTGTCCAGATCTTCAGCCAGTTCGGGAATCAGATGGTGGAGTTCGCCCACCTGACCGGGGACAGACAGAATGTGAGTATCATCCCTCTCTGATCGTGTATTGGGAAAAGTCTTCCTTCTTTCCCCCCATCCTACCAAACACACTGTCATCCTCCCAAACACTATGTCATCCTACCAAACACTATGTGCCTCTCCACTCTTTATCAGCTCTTGATAAACACAGTCTGTCCAGAGAGAGAGAGGGGGGAGTGAGACCCTCCAGATTGTGTACAGTGCCGTGTGCTGTTGGCTCCACATCCACTCAGACAGCGAGATGACACAGATAGCAGGGTGTGTGTGACGAGCCCCTGCTACCCAGACGCACGCGCACACACACACACACACACACACACACACACACACCACACACACACAGACACACACACAACGACACACACAACACACACACAACCCAGAGATACACTGCCGGGGCTTCTGGCACCGGCTAGGAGAGTGGTGTGTGTGTGTTGTGTGCTGTTGTGTGTGTTTGTGTGTGTGTGTGTGTGTGTGTGTGTGTGTGTGTGTGTGTGTGTGTGTGTGTGTGTGGTGTGGTGTGTGTGTGTGTGTGTGTGGTGTGTGTGTGTGTGTGTTGTGTGTTTGTGTGTGTTTAGCCAAACGGCTTTAAAAAAATGGGGTCGAATCTGACTCGCATATCAAAGGAGCGTTTACATATGAAAGCAGAATGTTGAATGGGCCTTGGATACATTTTGACCTTCAAATGCAAAACAAACTCTCTGATTTGAATATATAAGTGCACCAGTGTCATATATATATTAGAAGCCCAAAAAGTTTTACAAGAATAATGAGGCCAGAAAACCTCTGGTGTTCCGCTGTAGTGTCAGTTCTTGCTAATGCATGCAATTGATTCATACACAGTCTCTTTGTATGCATCGCCTAATGGGCTCTATTCCCTGTTCCCGCAAGCCGCAATGGCTTAAGCATAGACAGGGATAGGTTGCCATTTGGGATACAGGGCTATGGTTTAACCGATCTGCACTAAGCTAGGGCTGATGAAAAGTGTTATCGCTGTGCTGCGTGTAGGGAGAGAACGGATAATATTCAGGCTTTTCCTTCGCCTTGCTTTTTTGTTTAAAGGGGTGTTTACGCAAACATGCCACGTCCCCATCTCTCTCTTCCGTCTGGAAATCTCCTGGCTCTTCTATTGAGAGCCTAACCTAGCCGAAGAGCAGGGGAAATATAATAACACATCATCCACATCTCCTTAGTAATCCATGGCTCTGCGCCTCGAGAAGTCGATTCAGCCTCTCCGAAAACACGCACGTAGCGCACAGGGCACACACACACACACAGAACACACACACACACACACACACTACACACACACACACACACACACACACACACACAACACACACACACACACACACACACACACACACACCCACACACACACACACACACACACACACACACACACAAAATCCCTACTGGAGGCTAAGTCTTTGAAACACAGAGAGAGGAGAGAGAGTCCATGGATGTTACTGAGATATCTAGTCTCCTGCCGACTGCGTAATGTTATCTACTGCATTGAGTCGTGCTTCACCAGGTTGGTCTATGAGTAAGAACTCTGATGGCCTGAGAACTGGGCTTTAACTTAACATAGCCTAATAACTCTGACATATCTTTCCCATCATAGGAATGTGGTCCATATGTATTCAGCATGCTCTTTAGGAAGTGCACTATATGGTGAATAGGGTGCCATTTGGGATGTGGCCTTGGTCCACTAGTCCAGACCACTGGTAGGGTCAGACCCCACTGAGTCAGAGTGGGTTTGAGACTTGCGTCAGAGCCCACTGGTGCTGGTAGGTCACTGTCAGTCGTGTTGTATTTAAGCTTGAGAAATGGTTCTGTCTATTCAGTGGCTCACAAGATCATTCAAAAGGCTTTAACTGGGTCACACTCACAAATCAGAGAAGTTTGGGAACCTGCTACTTCTCTAACTGCACAGTGTTGGTCTCTGTCCTTTTGGACCTGAAGGGAAGCTTCTTCTCTTAAGCCTTGTTCACACTGTATGCCTTAATATTGAAAATCACTTTTGGACTACTGACTGTCCAAACAGCAAGTTACGTGACCAAATTGGATTTGTGTTTGTTCAGACAGCAGTTATTTGCTGACATGGCTGCGCTAGTTGTCATAGTAACGATGGGTGTATACACAGTGGTATAGACTGATTTGTGGTGGTGCACGTGCTTCCTATCACTCAGAAGTTATGTAGCATGCTAAGGTGACAACAGTGTCTGCCATGGACGTTTCCCAGTTGCTTTGAATGTTCAAAATCTGCGTGTTTTAAACACTTTTAACTTCTTATGGGCAGGTGGGGCGGTAGCGTCCCACCTGGCCAACATCCGGTGAAATTGCAGAGCGCGAAATTCAAAAATACCAAATTCCAATATTTAACATTCTTGAAAATATATGTGTTATATATCAAAATAAAGCTTAACTTCTTGTTAATCCAGCCGCTGTGTTTACGGCGAAAGCAAAGCATGCAATTATCTGAGGACAGCGCCCCGCATACAAACACATGAAAATCATATTTCAACCAGGCAGGTGCGTCACAAAAGTCAGAAATAGCGATATAATTAATGCCTTACCTTTGAAGATCTTCTTCTGTTGGCACTCCAAAATGTCCCAGAAACATCACAAATGGTCCTTTTGTTCGATAATGTCCTTCTTTATGTCCCAAAAATGTCAATTTATTTGGCGCGTTTGATTCAGAAATACACCGGTTTCAACTCGCCCAACATGCCTATAAAGTATCTAATAAGTTACCTGTAAACTTGGTCCAAACATTTCAAACAACGTTCCTAATCCAACATTCACTAAAATGTAAATAATCGATAAAATTCAAGACGGAATAAACTGTTTCTAATACCGGATAAAAACAATGTGAAGCGTGCTCCAGTTCACTCGCACCAAAACAGTAGAGTCCACCCGGAGTGACACTTACAATGAATAGCACTACTTCTTAATTTCTTAAAAGAAAAACATCGAACAATTTCTAAAGACTGTTGACATCTAGTGGAAGCCATAGGAACTGCAACCAGGTTCCTATTAATAAGGGTATCCCATAGAAAACCATTGAAAAATCCTATGACCTTAATTTTTATTTTTCCTGGATGGTTTGTCCTCGGGGTTTTGCCTGCCATATCAGTTCTGTTATACTCACAGACAGTATTTTAACAGTTTTAGAAACCTGAGAGTGTTTTCTATCCAAATCTACCAATTATATGCATATTCTAGCTTTTGGGCCTGAGTAACAGGCAGTTTACTTTGGGCACGCTTTTCATCCGGAGGTGAAAATACTGCCCCCTACCCAAGAGAAGTTAAAGCCTCAAAGGATAAGATGATCCAACTTTCAAAATGAATCCTTTTTGGCTAGCAACAGCAGTCAACTAGCTAGCTAGGTAGCTGTTTAGCTTTCTGTCACATTCACTAATTTGTTTGTAAACAATTAACTTCTTATGGCTGGGTATTGAGTAGCTTGGATGAATAAGGTGCCCAGAGTAAACTGCCTGCTACTCAGGCCCAGAAGCTAAGATATGCATATTATTAGTGGATTTGGATAGAACACACTCTGACGTTTCTAAAACTGTTTGAATGATGTCTGTGAGTATAACAGAACTCATATGGCAGGCAAACACCTGAGAAAAAATCCAACCAGGAAGGGGGAAATCTGAGGTTTGTAGTTTTTCAACTCATTGCCTGTCGAATATACAGTGTCTATGGGGTCCGATTGTACTTCCTACGGCTTCCACTAGATGTCAACAGTCTTTAGAACCTTGTTTCAAGCTTCTACTGTGTAGGATGAGGGAATGAGAGCTCTTTGAGTCAGGTGTCTGCCATGAGCTGATCATGCGCTCTCCCGTGAGAGCAACCTGCATTCCATTGCATTTCTGAAGACAAAGGAATATTCCGGTTGAAACATTATTGAAGATTTATGTTAAAAACATCCTAAAGATTGATTCTATACATCGTTTGACATGTTTCTACGAACTGTAATGGTATTTTTTGACTCTTCGTCTGACCTGCGCCTCGTGAATTTGGATTTGTGAACTCAAGGCGCGAACAAAAAGGACATAAATTATGGACTTTATCGAACAAACAAACATTTATTGTGGAACTGGGATTCCTGGGAGTGCACCCCGTTAACGGGATCTCAGCCATAAGAAGTTAACAAGCTAGTTAGCTGCCACATGTTCTTGTCAAACTGTTAACAGAATAGCTAGCAAGCAACAAGATATTCCAAACAACCACTTTAGGACAAAAACATCACATTTGACCTTTCAGACACAAGTCACATGGGCAGGAATCAGATTTGTATCTGACTTCAAACCACCTATGAAGGTGAAATGTGTCTTGAAATATTAGATTCCATCTGCTTTTTGACTGTTGAGGCTGCAGGAAAAAGAACAGATTCAAATCAGATATGCAAATATATAGGATTTGAGTGACTTCAAACTGTCAATGTGAACACAGCTTAACTGTCCAGTGTTGGTCTCTGTCATTTAGGACCTGAAGGACGAGAATAAGAAGGCCAGGATGGCAGCAGCCAGAGCAGTGCTGGAGAAATGCACCATGATGCTGCTCACTGCGTCCAAGGTATGTACATCCTACCACTACTGCTAATGTAGTAGGTCAAAGCTGTGAGCTGGAAAACCTTAGTACTGCATGGGTGAAATTAGGCCTTATGGTGGTCATGTGAATTTTCATTCTTTTTTGGAATCAAATCAGTCTAACTTCTCACCTAAAACATAGTTTTTATGTTAAATACACATTTGAAGTCGGACGTTTACATACACTTTAGCCAAATACATTTCAACTCTGTTCTCACAATTCCTGACATTTAATCCTAGTAAAAATCCCCTTAGGTCAGTTAGGATCACCACTTCATTTTAAGAATGTGAAATGTCAGAATAATAGTAGAGAGAATTATTTATTTCAGCTTTTATTTCTTTCATTTACATTTAAGTCATTTAGCAGACACTCTTATCCAGAGCGACTTACAAATTGAAAAGTTCATACATATTCATCCTGGTCCCCCCGTGGGGAATGAACCCACAACCCTGGCGTTGCAAGCGCCATGCTCTACCAACTGAGCCACACGGGACCGTGTGGCTTTCATCACATTCCCAATGGGAATTCATCACATTCCCAAACTTTCATCACATTCCCAATGGGTCAGAAGTTGATATACACTCAATTAGTATTTGGTAGCATTGCCTTTAAATTGTTTAACTTGGGTCAAACGTTTCGGGTAGCCTTCCACAAGCTTCCCACAATAAGTTGTGTGAATTTTGGCCCATTCCTCCTGACAGAGCTGGTGTAACTGAGTCAGGTTTGTAGGCCTCCTTGCTCGCACACGCCTTTTTCAGTTCTGCCCACAAATGTTCTATAGGATTGAGGTCAGGGCTTTGTGATGGCCACTCCAATACCTTGACTTTGTTGTCCTTCAGCCATTTTGCCACAACTTTGGAAGTATGCTTGGGGTCATTATCCATTTGGAAGACCCATTTGCGACCAAGCTTTAACTTCCTGACTGATGTCTTGAGATGTTGCTTCAATATATCCACATAATTTTCCTGCCTCATGATGCCATCTATTTTGTGAAGTGCACCAGTCCCTCCTACAGCAAAGCACCCCCACAACATGATGCTGCCACCCCCTTCCTTCACGGTTGAATGGTGTTCTTCGGCTTGCAAGCCTCCCCCTTTTCCCTCCAAACATAACGATGGTCATTATGGCCAAACAGTCCTATTTTTGTTTTATCAGACCAGAGGACCTTTCTCCAAAAAGTACGATCTTTGTCCCCATGTGCAGTTGCAAACCGTAGTCTGGCTTTTTTATGGCGGTTTTGGAGCAGTGGCTTCTTCCTTGCTGAGCGGCCTTTCAGGTTATGTCGATATAGGTCTCGTTTTACTGTGGATAAAGATACTTTTGTACCTGTTTCCTCCAGCGTCTTCACAAGGTCCTTTGCTGTTGTTCTGGGATTGATTTGCACTTTTCGCACAAAAGTACGTTCATCTCTAGGAGACACATCTCCTTCCTGAGTGGTATGACGGCTGTGTGGTCCCATGGTGTTTGTACTTGCGTGCTATTGTTTGTACAGATGAACGTGGTACCTTCAGGCATTTGGAAATTGCTCCCAAGGATGAACCTGAGGTCTTTCTGAGGTCTTGACTGATTTCTTTTGATATTCCAATGATGTCAAGCAAAGAGGCACTGAGTTTGAAGGTAGGCCTTGAAATACATCCACAGGTACACCTCCAATTGACTCAAATTATGTCATTTAGCCTATCAGAAGCTTCTAAAGCCATGACACCATTTTCTGGAATTTTCCATGCGGATTAAAGGCACAGTCAACTTAGTGTATGTAAACTTCTGACCTACTTGAATTGTGATACAGTGAATTATAAGTGAAATAATCTGTCTGTAAGCAATTGTTGGAAAAATGACTTGTGTCACGCACAAAGTAGATGTCCTAACCGACTTGCCAAAACTATAGTTTGTTAACAAGAAATGTGTGGAGTGGTTGAAAAATGAGTTTTAATGACTCCAACCTAAGTGTATGTAAACTTCCGACTTCAACTGTATATACGAGATAGAGGGACTGTATTACTACAATTGATTTCAAACATGGACTGTTTCTTCATCTGCTACTTGGTTTTGAAATCATGTGCCAGATACTTATAAAACCATGAGTCTCTCTCCTCCCTGCAGACGTGTCTCAGACACCCTGACTGCGAGTCGGCACGTATCAACAAAGACGCCGTGTTTCACCGCATGCGTTTCGCCCTGGAGCAGGTCATGGAGATCGTGACGGACGCTCGGCCCTGCGGGGAGACCAAGGTCCTTCCCCTCAGCATTTACACCGGCATCAAGGACTTCAAGGTGGGACGACAGGGGAGGACCGAGCCTGGGGGCTCCTTCCATATGTTGTTGTTTTTTGTCCCACTTTGTGGGAGCAAAACACGTTTCTAAGTACAACGCAACAATGTGTTATAACACTGTACTTGCCTGTGTTAATACAGTATGCCGCTTTAGGCCTCTACATACAAAGATGAAGTATGCTAGGAGTTCTGTGCGAGTTCTTTAGAATAAGTCAATTATCCTAGCTTGTTTTTGAACTGGATAATAGACTGCAACAGAGATCATAGAGCTTTCTAATGATCTTCTCTGTCTCTGCCTGTGTCTCTGTCTCTGCCTGTGTCAATTCAATTTTTGGCATGTCAAATAGTTTTTATATTCACTATTGTCTCTGTGTCTCTATGTCTGTGTCTCTCTCTGTGTCTCTGTCTGTGTCTCTGTGTCTCTCTCTGTGTCTCTGTCGCTGTGTCTCTCTCTGTCTGTTTCTCTCTGTCTGTGTCTTTATGTCTCTGTCGGTGTCTCTGTCGCTGTGTCTCTCTCTGTATGTTTCTCCCTGCCTGTGTCTCTGTCTCTGTGTTTTTCTCTGTGTGTATGTATGTGTCTCTGTCTGTGATCCCAGTCCAACGTGGAAGGTCTGCGTGAGGGTCTGTACTTGCTGCCCCACCAGGCTCTGTCTGGCCAGCTAGAGGCGGTGGTGGAGAGGATGGAGGACTTCACTGACTCGGCCTACACCAGCCACGAGCACCGAGAGGGCATCCTGCAGCTCTGCCAGCTCGCCCGCCAGGACACTGACCAGCTCATCACAGCCTGGATAGAGGCGGTATGTGGCCGTTCACAGGGCATACACGCACATATAAACACTCATACATGCATACACACAAGCACAGAGACACACAGGGACACACAAACACGTATACAAGTACTCACACGTATGTGATAGATATGTAGTCATACGTCTTCATGGTTAAGAGCACACATACAGTATGTTATGATTTAACACATGCATATGCACATTTACACGTGCAAATACCCACAGACCTCTTTTCCTTTTCACGCACATTTTATTAAACCTTTATTTAACCAGGTTAGTCTCGTTGAGATAAAAATCTCTTTTTCAAGAGAGACCTGGAACACACACATTCACCTTCTCTCTGTATCTCCTTTCTATATTGTCAGTGAATGTTCTTGAGCTGTCAAGTGGTTCTCTGGGTGACAAATGGATCACACTGCAGGAGTGTAGTTGCATGACCTTGTGTACTGTTGATAGGTTTACAGATAATGTGGAGAAGTATAGAATATCCAGCCTTTTCACACTACCCTCCTGCATGCTACTATGCAGTACTATTTTCCTTCATTCACTATAGGTGTGTTTCCATACAGAATTTACCCCAGTGTTTTACCCAAAAGGCTCAGACTTGTCTGTTTCCATCTACGCGGGCCGGTACCCGTGTCTCTGGCAGACCTGCTCTCACTTGGGGCCAAAGCCAGGCCACTGGTACTTTTCAGCTTGCATTTACATAACAATGGATAACTGTGAACTGTAACACCTCACAAAGCAACTGTTTTGATTATGTAGAGGTTGTTGATTCTGCTCTTCACAAGTCTTGACTGTCAGTCCCAGCTTTGGAAACACAATGTCCCTAGTATAACATAAAGGTGTATACACTAGTTGTCAGGGTTGTGTGCGGAGAATGTTTGGAGTCAAACGCAGGACACAGGTCTGAGCGAAACCACAGAGTTTTTACTCAAAATATATGCACAATTCCACAAATGGAAAAGAAACAGATACGAACACGTATCAAATACAACACCTAACGTACAAACAATCACGGACAAACATAAATGAAAGACAGAGGGTTAAATAGGGAACATGATGGGGGGAATTGATACCAGGTGTGTAAAATACAGACAAAAAACGAAACTGAAAAATGGATCGATGGTGACTAGAAAGCCGGTGACGTCGACCGCCGAACACCACCCGAACAAGGAGAAGGGCCGACTTCGGCGGAAGTCGTGACACTAGTGTAACACTGGTGTTGCAGTATATAGGAGTAAGATCTAACTTGAAGTCAGCCTCGATGTATGAATAGCTATCCACTTGACTCCACTGATAACACGGAACACATTGTGTTCTCTGTCTCTCTCTTGACACCTCGCTCAAAAGATTCTCCTTGGATACCGAAACTTGGAGGTTTTATACAATGTGTTTTTGGTTTAAGCTGGTATAACGATGTGAAAGTATAGGCCACAGTTCCACTGACAGATTGAATGGAATCAGAGCTACAACACGCTGAAGGATTGGTTCCCTAGTGAGACACATTTCCACAACGTGCGTCACTAGCTGGATCCCAGGGTCTGTTTGTGTTTCTCCACTCAATTCAGTAGAAACAGAGAGGGTGTGAGAAGGTGTGTTACTCCACTCATTTAAGTGGAAACCGAGAGAGTGATATGAGGGGGTGTGGTGAGTGGGTCAAAGACACATCATCTGATGCCTCCTGCTTGTTTGACAGTGTTTTGACACCCTGCTTTAATCCTGTCTGTGCAAGGTTGGTACTGCCCACCTGTCTCCTTGGCCTAAGAACCTGTGTCTGAAACTATTATGTTTTACATGCTATTGGTGAAGCAGAAGGGATCTCAATTAAATTCAAGGGCTTTATTGGCATGGGAAACATATGTTAACATTGCCAAAGCAATCAAGTGATCTCTCTCTCTCCTCTCTCTGTCTCTCTGATAGGGACTGAACAGGTCTGTGTGATCTCATGTGGGTCAGAAACTGACTTCTCCTTCCTCGGCAGAGACAGGCCACGTCCAAGGCAGCAGTCCATGATTTATGTGACAACTCTTATCTTTTCCCACTCCATCTTTTTGTTTTTATCTTTCTTTCAAGAAGCAGTCTCTAAATGCTAAAGAGGCCACGGAGGAGATGGAGCTGTCTATACTGAAGACCTGCCAAAGTGTCTACGAACTCCGCAGAGAGGTGAGTCCTGTAACCCTATGCTCCTACCCAGAATGCTTCACTGTCTGGCATGCCAAGGGGTTCAGTCCTAGAGCAGAAATGTCTGGAGTTTTCTGTACTCCATCACAGTTTGTCTGTAGCTCTTGCTCTTTTTTATATTTGATATGCCCACATCACTCTCCCTCTGTTTACTTCTTCTCTTTATCCTCTAGAGTGTACACTGCCACTCTCCCTATTCCTTTCACTCTTTCTCTCTCTGACTTGTTCTTTCTCTCTCTGCCTTGCTCTTTCTCTCTCTGACTTGCTCTTTCTCTCTTGCCATGCTTTTTCTCTCTCTGCCTTGCCTTCTCTCTCTTCTCTACTCGTCTCTCCTTCTCTTCTCTGCCTTGCTCCTTTCTCTGCTCCTCTCTGTCTTGCTCTCCTCTCTCTCTCGCTTACTCTTTCTCTCTCTCTCAACTGCTCTTTCTCTCTGCCTTGCTTCTCCTCTCTCTCTCTCTCTCTCTCCTCCTCTCTCTCTCTCTCTTCTCTCCTCCTCTCTCTCCTCTCTCTCTCTCTCTCTTCTCTCTCTCTTCTCTCCTCTCTCCTGCCTTGCTCTTTCTCTCCTCTGCCGTGTTCTCTTTCTGTCTTACTATTGTTTCTCTTTCTGCTACTATTGTGAGCCAGGCGTAGAAAAGATACAAAACGTACACACATATTCACCCCCTCTCTTCCCCTCTCCTTCCGTCCAGCTTCATAAGGTGGCGGTGGGGCGGGCGGCGACCTGCTGAAGCTGCATGCGGAACACCTGCCTCTGCGGGCCCTGAAAGGCCTCGGGGCGAGGCAACCTGGAGGCTGTGGCAGAGTACGCCCGGACGCTCGGCGAGCAGAAAGAACAGCTGGTGGAGGTGAGAGAAGCTCACTGGACTGGGGAGGTTGACTTAAGTCTGTTGAGTCTCCTTATCAAGTCACCATTGAAGCACAATAAAGTATTCAATTCAATCCACAGCAAACCAACCTCATATCCATCTTTATGCCTGAGGTATATGGACATGTGTGAGTGTGGGCTACTGGCTTGGAAGCCTGTATAGTATTTTTCAATGTGAAACATTTAGATAAGTATCTTGATCTGTTGTTGGCATCAACATGTAGGTCTGTGTCTGCTGCTCATATCCAGTATATTGAGTGTTGACGCCGAATGTTCTTTGTCTGTTCCAGACTGTCGTCTGCTGTGTCACTCTCGGGGACAGAGCCTCTGGAGATCACCTGTATACACGCTGAGGAGACCTTCCACGTCATCGGCCCCCAGGTAACACCACCTGACAGGTAACAGCACACAGACAGGTAACACACGTAAACACACACTGACAGGTAAACACAACACACACTGACAGGTAACACACACACACACACACACATGACAGTAACACACACACACACCACTGACAGTCACACACACACACACACACACACACACACACACACACACACACACCACACACACACACACACACACACACACCCACAACACATCACACAACTGAAAGATAAAACACACACAAACTGACAGGTAAAACACACCACCAACCCTGACAGGTACACCACACACTGACAGGTAAAACACACACTGACAGGTAAAGAACAGACACTTACAAGTAACACAACACACTGCAGGTAACACACACACACGACGTAACGACACACATCTGACACGGTAAAACACACACACTCTGACAGGTAACACACACACACTGACAGGTAAACACACACTGTAACAGGTAAACACCACACACACTGGACAGGTAAAACACACAAACACTGACATGTAAAATACACATTACCGAGGTTAACAGCACATACAGGTAAGCACACCCACTGACAGGTAAAACACACAGCGTCAACACACTGACAGGGTAAACAACCACACACACTGACAGGTAAAGAAGAACACACACACTGACAGGTAACAACCCACGACTGCAGGTAACACACACACCCCTGACAGGTAACACACACCAAAACACTATGACTCAGAGAACTGAAAACACACACACACTGACAGGGTAACACCCACACCCCTGACGGTAACACAGCACACACTGACAGGTAACACCACACACTTACACGTAACACCACACACTACCAGTAACACACCCCACTGACAGGTAAAGACACACACACACACACTGAACAGGTAAACCACACACACTGAACGTAACAAACACCTAACACACACTGACAGTGTAAAACAGCACACAGCGACAGGTAACACACCCTGACAGGTAACAACCACACCCCTGAACAGGTAACGACACACACCGCGCTTGACAGGTAACACACACACACTGACAGGTAACACACACACACTGACAGGTAACACACAAACTGACAGGTAACACACACCCACACATACGCATCACACTCACACTGGGGACGGGCCCCTGAAGGGCCAAAACAAGACACATGAGATGGCATAGTCCTGATCATGTCTGATATAATCCATGTTGCGACAGAAACTTGATAATCTGTATAACCTCTCAAGGTTCAGTTTGTCAGCACATCCCCTGTCATCTAGATCCCTTATAGCTTCAACCCCATACATTAAACACAGCCAACCATTGCAGAAACAGACATTAAGAAGACTTCATCTGATACATGGGGAAATAACTCAGACAACCACATGCACACAAGTCAGAGTGCATCACCCCCAGTGTGCTGCATTTAATTGGCAATTACCCGCAGGAGTCCCTTTATTATCATTGAAAGACACGCACAGACACACACACACACACCAGTATCATCCCTCCCTGCTGGGTGGTGGCTCCCCCTCTGTGACCTTATTGATTGGTTGACCTTTGAGCCTATGAGCTCAGTCATTACTGCGAGGTCATGCAGCGTCTGACGTTACCGTGGGAGGATCATCACATTTCACACTATACCCCCAGCAGCAGATAATGACCTTCCCGACGGCCTGGAAGACCAAACATAATTAGAAAAGTGGGGAACAAAACTGATGCCCTGCCCACTGAAGATTGTGTGAAATGGAACAAATCCACCCCCACACTGAAAGGTAATGATCCGGTGTAACTCCTGTGTCTCTGCTGTCTCATAGTAGTTCAACATTGTACGAGACTGAGGCCTGTTTCCATTCAAATCACCCTCTCCTTTTCTTGGGCCCCTTGTTGGTCTTCCCTCAAAGAATCAACTGGTCTGGATAGGTACTGCTGTGAGTAACAGAGTAATAGCTCCACTTAAGGTAACGTTTCCCATGTGGGGTTGCCTGATTTTGAAAATGGGGTCGCGAGAAATATGGTGAAATAATACAATTTTGAAGCAAAAATAAAAAATAAAAAAACTGTTTTCCTCCTACAAATGTGGCTCAGTCTTTAGAACGGTTTAAGCTACAAAATATTATGACCTCATCACTGAATGTTAAGACTCTCAGGATCATGCATGTGTCTGTTTCCTTCTACAATGCCAACAAGCCTCATTAGAACAGAGTGGACAAGACCAGGCACTAAGTCAGACTGGGGGGAAAAGATCATACATAATTATTAGCTGAGGACATTCTAAACTTCCCAATAGCTTTCTGATGCATTTCAATCACTTCAAACCAGTACTTTTGAAATACTGTCAAAAGTACTGTCAGACTCATTTGTAATAGGCTGTCAAATAAAAAAGTTAACATTGGCCGTTGATTACATCATTTTTGTTACATGGTGGGGTCACGAAAAAAAATGTGATATCAAAATGGGGTCGTGGGTCAAAAAAGTTTGGGATCCCCTGACTTAAGGTAGAACTTAGTGCACCTTATCAAAACACTTTCACAGTCCAATACAGTGTAAAACATAGCTACTCCATCTGCTCACTCCCTCTCTCTCTCTCTCCCCCCTTTCTCTCTCTCTCCTGTCAGATCATCTCTGCAGCCCAGACGCTGGCCCTGCACCCATCCAGTAAGATTGCCAAGGAGAACCTGGATGTGTTCTGTGAGGCCTGGGAGTCCCAGCTCTGCGACATGGCCGTGCTGCTAAGGGAGATCAACGACGTGTTCGAGGGCCGCCGAGGTGGGGCTGCCAGTGGTAGGAGAAGGGGAGAGGGATGGGTGTGTGTTATGGGCAGTCACAGGAGAGGGTTGTCGTAGGACAGCTCCGTGGTTATTTTTACTCTCTGTCTCTCGCTGAGCTGTGGTAATCTAAAATGTATTGATCCTATTCATAGACAGTTAAATCTCTATAACCGTAGTTGTTTGTATTATCTGACACAATCTCTATCAGGGAGGGGATGTCAGATTAAAGCGCCATCAGCAGGATACCTCTCATTGAGTTGGAGATACAAACCGTTCTGTTACAGCCTGATAGCCAGTGCGTGTCCCAGCGTGGTGATACCAGACATTTCTCAGAGCTCTCTCCCAGCACGCAGCGTGATTCCTATCATCCGTAACCTCTGTGGCGTGTCACGGTGCCAGTATTTATGGGCTACGATCCCAATGACAAGCAGCGAGAGAGAGACGACGTCCCCCTACTAAACCAATTGAATAGAGGAGGAATAGGGATAAATCTCCCTCACTGGGGGAAGTTTAACGATGAAGTTCACACTGTGCCCTCGAGTCATGGCTCTCACATAGTAAAAGTGTGCTGGTATGGGTGTGTGTTTATCTGTGTATGTGTGTGTGTCTACCTTTCTGTTTGTGTTTGTGTGTGTGCTCGCGCTTGTGGAGGGGGTGTGGTACTCAAGCGACACAGACAGGCCCTCCAAAAAGCTGCCTGTACTTTTATGTGAAGTAATGCTCCTTGAACATGTTAGTGATGTTTATCACACCCTCACCACCCCTGGAAATTCTACTGAAATGTCCCTTTATTCCGAACTTAGAGAGTGAGTTGATTGGTTGCACTCCATTTGAAGTCTGATAAATGATCTGTTGTGGATAATCAACTGTAGTATAATAGAGAATGTGTTAGGGATAATCAACTGTAGTATAATAGAGGATGTGTTAGGGATAATCAACTGTAGTATAATAGAGGATGTGTTAGGGATAATCAACTCTAAGTATGAGTAGAGGATGTGTTAGGGATAATCAACTGTAGTATGATAGAGGATGTGTTAGGGATAATCAACTGTAGTATGATAGAGGATGTGTTAGGGATAATCAACTGTAGTATGATAGAGATGTGTTAGGATAATGAACTGTAGAATAATAGAGGAGTGTGTTAGGGTAATCAACTGTAGTATAATAGAGGATGTTGTTAGGGATAATCAACTGTAGTATGATAGAGGATGTGTTATGGATAATCAACTGTGGTATAAAGAGGATGTGTTAGGGAAAATCACTGTATAAAATAGAGGATGTGTTAGGGTATAATCACTGTAGTATAATAGAGGTGTGTTAGGGATAATCACTTGTAGTATAATAGAGGATGTGTTAGGGGTAATCAACTGTAGTATGATAGGAGATGTGTTAGGGAATAATCAACTGTAGTATAATAGAGGATGTGTTAGGAAATCAAATTGTAGTATAATAGAGGATGTGTTAGGGATAATCAACTGTAGTATAATAGAGGATGTGTTAGGGATAATCAACTGTAGTATGATAGAGGATGTGTTAGGGATAATCAACTGTAGTATGATAGAGGATGTGTTAGGGATAATCAACTGTAGTATATAGAGGATGTGTGTAGGGATAATCAACTGTAGTATAATAGAGGATGTGTTAGGGATAATCAACTGTAGTATATATAGAGGATATGTTAGGGATAATCAACTGTAGTATGATAGAGGATGTGTTAGGGATAATCAACTGTAGTAATGAATATGAGGTGTGTTAGGGAAATCAACTGTAGTATTATGATGTGTTAGGGATAATCAACTGTAGTATAATAGAGGATGGTGTTAGGGATAATCAACTGTAGTATGATAGAGTATGTGTTAGGGATAATCAACTGTAGTATGATAGAGATGTGTTAGGGATATCAACTGTAGTATGATAGAGGATGTGTTAGGATAATCAACTGTAGTATGATAGAGGATGTGTTAGGGATAATCAACTGTAGTATAGATAGAGGATGTGTTAGGGATAATCAACTGTAGTATAATAGAGGATGTGTTAGGGATAATCAACTGTAGTATAATAGAGGATGTGTTAGGGATAATAAACTGTAGTATAATAGAGGATGTGTTAGGGATAATCAACTGTAGTATATATAGAGGATTGTTAGGGATAATCAACTGTAGTATATATAGAGGATGTGGTTAGGGAATAATCAACTGTAGTATAATAGAGGATGTGTTAGGGATAATCACTGTAGTATAATAGAGGATGTGTAGGGATAATCAACTGTAGTATAATAGAGGATGTGTTAGGGAATATCAACTGTAGTATAATAGAGGATGTGTTAGGGATAATCAACTGTAGTATAATAGAGGATGTGTTAGGGATAATCAACTGTAGTATAATAGAGGATTTAGGGAAATCAACTGTAGTATGATAGAGGATGTGTTAGGGATATCAACTGTAGTATGATAGAGGATGTGTTAGGGAAAATCAACTGTAGTATAATAGAGGATGTTGTGTAGGGATAATCAATCCTGTAGTATGATAGAGGATGTGTTAGGGATTAATCAACTGTAGTATGATAGAGGATGTGTTAGGGATAATCAACTGTATATGAATAGAGGATGGTTAGGGATAATCAACTTGTAGTATGATAGAGGATGTGTTAGGGAAAATCAACTGTAGTATGAAAAGAATGTGTTAGGGAAAATCAACTGAATCCCTCCCTTTTAGTGTCATTTCATGGGTTGGCGTGGGGCATTTCAAAAGGTACACAATACTTTCACTGGAAAATTATTTTTACCAAACTTACCTTGTGACCAATGCCCAAAATATGACTTAAATGTTTTTATTTCCTCAAAATACTTTCTTTCTTTCTGATTAATTACAGGTGATAAGAGAGCCTACGTGTCGCTTCCCAGACCAGTGAGTATCAGAATATACAATGTTATGACTGGTGGATATTTCTTATTTCCTTTTATTCTATCATTTCCTCTTTTAATATCACTCATCCTGTCAAAACTTTTCTCCCGCCAGAAACATTCAGCCAACCTGAAGACGGTGAAGGCAGTCAAGCTAGATGCAGAGGTATAACTTAATCATCAATTACACAATACACCTCACATAGCTGTGTCCCAATACACCTCACATAGGCTGTGTCCCAATACACCTCACATAGGCTGTGTCCCAGTGGTACTCTATTCCCCCAGGTGCCCTGGTCAAAAGAAGTGCACTATATGGGGGATAGGGTGCCATTTGGGACGCATCCATTACCTCTACTTTCTCACCCTGACAGGTGAATTAATTCTGTAGGAAATGAATAACTGTTCAAACACACTATTGGGGAATTATGCCGATATTGCAGGAACCATGGTCTGCTCGATTTTAGCAGGACTCTGTCAGTCATGACTGGGCATGCAGGGTCGAGAGTGTTTTATGAGTAACTTAGTACACAAAATGATAATCAATAATTGGAAATGATTAGGAAATATAATGGCTGATTGATAATGCCTGACATTTAGAGGTGAAGAGCAGAACTGAGTTTATATTCAAACTGAAAATGCACGATTATGAATGATCATGAATCACTAACACAGATGATAATGAATGAATGATGATATCTACTTATTGCTGATGGACCACACAATATTGCCTGACCTTATACCTAAGCAGCCAGGGCAGGTTTCCCAAAAGCATCTTTAGGTGAAGTTCATTGTTAGAGCCTTCGTAGGAGCATCGTTAAATCTCTGAGCTGTTTCCAAAAGTGAGTGTGTGCATGTTATTACTGAAGTTGCACTTGAAAAGGCTTGTTAATTAACGACTGCCTCAGACCACTAGTAGAACAGCTAAGTGCGTCGTTAGATGCTTTTCTTGCCCTTCCGCGTCACTTTATACACAGATCTCTGCTAAATACAAAATCAAGATGTTTATTTGTCTTTCTGTGACCGCCGATAACTTCAGAACGAATGTGACTACAAATATAAAGTTGCCAAAGTCTAGGCGAAGGATATAGGATGCTTCAAATGAAAACCGAGATGACTGTATTAACAGATACATACAGTATAGGCTACATAGATGACTGTATTAACAGATACATACAGTATAGGCTACATAGATGACTGTGAATGTAACAAGATACCATACAGTATAGGCTACATAGATGACTGTATTAACAGATACATACAGTATAGGCTACATAGATGACTGTATTAACAGATACATACAGTATAGGCTACATAGACTTATATATTTTAATCATATTGAATTCAGTTTCTTGTTCATTCAATTGAGTTTTATTATTTAGCTATTTGTACGCTGGTGTTTGTAATTTTTGCCTCAATATATTTCAGAATGTATAACAACATGTGCGCAATGATGTTATAAATCGTGATTTAGTGCATTATTATTGGGTAAGCATTAGAATAAGCCGCCTCAATATTTGTAGCCGTAGGTGATAATATCTCTTAGGAGCTGATCCGTCGTCTGTATTGTGGAATAATTCTAATATTAATTAAGGTAAGATTTGAAAGGGAGAACGCTGATCTGAGAGCAGCGCTGTCTTTCTTTCGATCCTATCAGTATCGACTCATGACTCAACGACTCACTTAACAAACGTTGTCTCGGCGTGGCGTTTTGGGAAACGCATGCTTCATCTTCGGCCGTTGTAGGAATGAGGCATCGTTAAAACACTCGTAAGCCTACAGTGCCAGTCAAAAGTTTGAACACACCTACTCATTCAAGGTTTTTTCTTTATTTTGACTATTTTCTACATTGTAGAATAATAGTGAAGACATCAAAACTATGAAATAACACATATGGAATCATGTAGTAACCAAGATAGTGTTAAACAAATCAAAATATATTTTATATTTGAGATTCTTCAAAGGAGCCACCCTTTGCTTTGATGACAGCTTTGCACACTCTTGGAATCTCTCAACCAGCTTCATGAGGAATGCTTTTCCAACAGTCTTGAAGAAGTTCCCACATATGCTGAGCACTTTTTGGCTGCTTATCCTTCAGTCTGCGGCTCAACTTATCCCAAACCATCTCAATTGGGTTGAGGTCGGTGATTGTGGAGGCCAGGTCATCTGATGCAGCACTCCATCACTCTACTTGGTCAAATAGCCCTTACACAGCCTGGAGGTGTGTTTTGGGTCATTGTCCTGTTGAAAAACAACTGATAGACCCACTAAGCTCAAACCAGATGGGATTGTGTATCGCTGCAGAAAGCTGTTGTAGCCATGCTGGTTAAGTGTGCCTTGAATTCTAAATACATCACTGACAGTGTCACCAGCAAAGCACCATCACACCTCCTCCTCCATGCTTCACGGTGGGAACCACAAATGCGGAAATCATCCGCTCACCTACTCTGTCTCACAAAGACACAGCGGTCTAATGTTCATTGCTCGTGTTTCTTGGCACAAGCAAGTCTCTTCATATTGGTGTCCTTTAGTAGAGGTTTCTTTGCAGCAATTCGACCATGAAGGCCTGCAAAGACTGTTCAGTGAGTCTCCACTGAACAGTTGAGGTTGAGCTGTGTCTGTTACTTGAACTCTGTGAAGCATTTATTTGGGCTGCAATCTGAACCTATCCTCTGCAGCAGAGGTAACTCTGGGTCTTCCTTTCCTGTGGCGGTCCTCATGAGAGACAGTTTCATCATAACGCGTGATGGTTTTTGCGACTGCACTTGAAAAAAGTTTCAACGTTTTTGACATTTTCAAGATTGACTGACCTTCATGTCTTAAAGTAATGATGGACTGTCATTTCTCTTTACTTATTTGAGCTGTTCTTGCCATAATATGGACTCGGTCTTTTACCAAATAGGACTATCTTCTGTATACCACCCCTACCTTGTCACAAGGCACAACTGTTAACTGAAATGCATTCCAGGTGGCTACCTCATGAAGCTGGTTGAGAGAATGCCAAGAGTGTGCAAAGCTGTCATCAAGGCACAGGGTGGCTACTTTGAAAAATCTCCAATATAAAATATATTTTGATTTGTTTAAAAAAAAATTGGTTACTACATAATTCCATGTATTATTTCATGGTTTTGAAGTCTTCACTATTATTCTACAATGGAGAAAATAGTCAAAATAAAGAAAAACCCTGGAATGAGAAGGTGTGTCCAAACGTTTGACTGGTACTGTGTGTTCCATCACTATCGGGAAACTGAGTCCTACTTTGTTCAGTACTTTCGGATGGGATTATTAACTATTAACAAATAAGGGATCCGTTATCTTTCTTTCTTCAGGAGCAGAGCACCATAGCCAAGTTGGGTCTAGAGCTGCGTCTTCTGACTTCAGACGTGGACACGGAGGTGGAGAAGTGGGAGGACCAGGAGCATGACATCGTCCGCCAGGGCCAGAGCTTGTCCAGCATGGCCTACTCCATGCACCTCTTCACCAGGTAGACCGTCTGTCTGTCTGTCTGTCTGCCTGTCTGTCTGGTTGCTTTTGTGTGACAGAAGATTGCAACTCCTTTTACAGCAAGGTACTTTGCACCAGCCAGGTACTTTGCACCAGCCATGTATTGGCCATCAACCAAGTATTGACCACCAGCCAGGTATTGACCACCAGCCAGGTATTGACCACCAGCCAGGTATTGACCACTAGCCAGGTATTGACCACTAGCCAGGTATTGACCACCAGCCAGGTATTGACCACCAGCCAGGTATAGACCACCAGCCAGGTATTGCCACTACCAGGTTATTGACACCAGCCAGGTATTGACCACAGCCAGATATTGACCACCAGCCAGTATTGACCACCAGCCAGGTATTGAACCACCAGCCAGGTATTGATCACCAGCCAGATATTGACCACCAGCCAGGTATTGACCACCAGCCAGGTATTGACCACCAGCCAGGTATTGACCACCAGCCAGGTATTGACCACCTCTGTATGGATATAGAAGTAGAGGACACAGATGCCATCACAAATCTTGTTGATATGATGTGCATAGTCAATATACACTACATGGCCAAAAGTATGTGGATTTGGCTATTTCAGCCAGACCGTTCAGGCAGGTGTATAAAATCAAGCACATAGCCATGCAATCTCCATAGACAAACATTGGCCGTAGAATGGCCCGTACTGAAGAGCTCAGTGGCTTTCCACTTGGCACTTGGCAACTTGGCATCATAGGATGCCACCATTCCAACAAGTCAGTTAGTCAAATACTGTATGTACCCTGCTAGAGCTGCCTCGGTCAACTGTAAGTGCTATTATTGTGAAGTGGAAACGTCTAGGAGCAATAACGTCTAGGATCAACAACGGCTCACAGAACGGGAGTGCTGAAGTGCGTTGCGCGTAAAAAATCGTCTGTCCTCGGAAGCAACGTCGCACAATAACTGTTCATCGGGAGCTTCTTGAAATGGGTTTCCATGGCCAAACAGCCGCATACAAGCCTAAGATCACCATACGCAATGCCAAGCGTCGGCTGGAGTGGTGTAAAACTCGCCGCCATTGGACTCTGGAGCTGTGGAAACGCGTTCTCTGGAGTGATGAATGACACTTCACCATCTGGAAGTTCGACGGACGAATCTGGGTTTGGCGGATGCCAGGAAAACGCTACCTGCCCCAATGCATAGTGGCAACTGTTAAGTGTTGTTGGAGGAGGAATAATGGTCTGGGGCAGGCTATGGATGACAATGCCCCCGTGCACAAAGTGAGGTTCATACAGAAATGGTTTGTTGAGATTGGTGTGGAAGAACTTGACTGGCCTGCACACAACTAAATCGAACACCTTTGGGATGAATTGGAACGCCGACCTGAGCCAGGCCTAATCGCACAACATCAGTGCCCGACCTCACTAATGCTCTTGTTGCTGAATGGAAGTCCAGTGGAAAGCCTTCCCAGAAGAGTGGAGGCTGTTATAGCAGCAATGGGGGGGACCAACTCCATATAATGCCCATGATTTTGGAATGAGATGTTCAACGAGCAGGTATCCACATACTTTTGGCCATGTAGTGTGCTTTATCAGTTGTTATCATCAGGTAATATATAATTCACTCTGTTCCATTTTTCGTTCATTTCCTGTATCGATTGTGTAGGGGGGAGGGCCTACTGAAGACAACCACGGAACTTTTCCATCAGGCTGAGGTAAAGTACTGTACATGCCCCCTGTCCTCCACTCCACTCATCCCTCTCCTCTCTCTTCATCCTCATCTACTTCGTACAGGGCTTTAATTGAATCTGTCCCAGGTGCCATTAAGGACAACCACGTCCCTGGGAGAAGACAGAATCAATACTGTATTAAAAGGCGCAAGACAATAATTTGTCTGTGGTAACGAGAGGATGAATAGAGGAGTAGAGTGCCCCGGCCTGCACTTAATATAGAGAGGCAGAGAGAGAGGCAGGGAGAGAGGCAGAGAGAGAGAGGCAGAGAGAGAGAGGCAGAGAGAGAGATGTGGGCGAGAGAGAGAGAGGCCAGAGAGAGAGAGGAGAGAGAGGCACGAAAGAGAGGAAACAGGACGAGAGAGGAGAGGAGAGAAGGCAGAGATGAAGACGGGCAGAGAGAGAGGGCAGAGAGAGAGACAGGGCAGATGCGTGAATGATGAGAAGAAGAGTGAGAGATGGCAGAGAGAGAGAGGAAGAGAGCAGAGCAGAGAGAGGAGAGGAGCAGTCAGCAGAGATAGAGGCGAGCGAGGAGAGGAGAGAGGGCAGCAGAGAGAGAGTGGAGAGAGGAGAGGCAAGAGAGAGTGGCAGAGGGTGGTCAGAGAGAGTGCAGAAGAGAAGAGATGGTGGAGAGAGATGACGAGAAAAGTATGAGTTGGCAACTTACTTTATAACTCTACCTTCCACACAGCAAATGTAACCTGCAATTTGCGTTTGGCTGCTTCACTGATTGCGCTGATTGGAAATGCACCTTTTGAATTTGAAAACCAACAGTGTGTTCTGCGTCTTGTTCACATCCTTCCCGGCTTCACTTACCATACAGATCCAATTGCAGTTAATTGGCACAGGTAACTTGGCTGCTAGATTTTTGCCAGGACAGTGTCTCAGACATGTTTGACCAGTGCAAGTGACGTCATGCTCTGTTGACTTCTCGTTCCCATTTTTCTTTTTTTCTGCAGGTGCTTTCTGAGGGGGACTCCAGCTGTGTTCTTCCACTACACACTTTCTCCATCCAGGTACACATGCACGCACGCAACCACACAAAAAACACACAGGCTCCGAGAATCGCTTCTACCCCTAAGCCATAAGACTGCTAAATAGCCAGTCAGCTAATAGTCAATGAATGGTACCCGAACTGCACTGACTCTGTCTTGCTTGACCCTACGCACTCTCACTAGACTTTATATACACACCGTATACACACTCAGTCACACATCACTACATTGACACGCCCACACAAAACCCACACACATTCACATACACTACATACGGACAAAACACGAACACAACACAAACACACATTCTTACACATTACACACACACATGCACACACTCACTTTTAGACTTGTCATTTGCTGCCTGCTACTCTGTTCTTTATTTTACTCTTAATATTATCTTATCCTGATGTCTAGTCACTTTACCTGCCTTCATGTACATATCTACCTCAAATACCTTTATATCTATCCTGATGTCTAGCCTTTGCCTTCATGTACATATCTACCTCAAATACTATTTATTATCTATCCTGATGCTAGTCACTTTACCCTGCGCTTCATGTACATATCTACCTCAAATACCTTATTATTATCTATCCTGATGCCTAGTCACTTTACCCTGCCTTCATGTACATATCTACCTCAAATACCTTATTATTATCTATCTGATGCCTAGTCACTTTACCCTGCCTTCATGTACATATTACCTCAAATACCTTATTATTATCTATCCTGATGCCTAGTCCTTTACCCTGCCTTCATGTACATATCTACCTCAAATACCTTATTATTATCTATCCTGATGCCTAGTCACTTTACCCTGCCTTTATGTACATATCTACCTCAAATACCTTATTGTTATCTATCCTGATGCCTAGTCACTTTACCCTGCCTTTATGTACATATCTACCTCAAATACCTTATTATTATCTATCCTGATGCCTAGTCACTTTACCCTGCCTTTATGTACATATCTACCTCAAGTTCCTCGTACCTCTGCACATTGATCTGGTACTGGTACTCCCTGTATATACTGAACCAAAATATAAACGCAACATGCAACAATTTCAGAGATTTTACTGAGTTACAGTTCATATAAGAAAATCAGTCAATTGAAATCTATGGATTTCACATGACTGGGAATACAGATATGGATATGTTGGTCACAGATACCTTACAAAAAAGGTAGGGGTGTGGATCAGAAAACCAGCCTGTATCTGTTGTGACCACCATTTTCCCCATGCACTGTGAAACATCTCCTTCGCATAGATTTAATCAGTCTCTTGATTGTGGCCTGTGGAATGTTGTCCCCCTCCTCTTCATTGGCTGTGCGAAGTTGATGGATATTTGCAGAAACTGGAACATGTTGTCGTACACATCGATCCAGAGCATCACAAACATGCTGAATGGGTGACATGTCTGAATATGTAGGCCATGGAAGAACTGGGATATTATCAATTTCCAGGAATTGTGTAGAGATCCTTGTGACATGAAGCTGCACATTATCATGCCATCATGGGGCACTCTGTTCACAACATTGACATCAGCAAACCGCTTGCCCACACAACGCCATACACGCTGCCCGGTACAGTTGAAACCGGGATTCATCCATGAAGAGCACACTTCTCCAGCGGCCCGTTGGCCATCGAAGGTGAGCCGAACTGTAGTCAGGTCAAGACCCTGGTGAGGATAACGAGCATGCAGATGAGCTTCCCTGAGACCGTTTCTGACAGTTTGTGCAGAAATTCTTTGGTTGTGCTAACCCACAGTTTAATCAGCTGTTCGGGTGGCTGGTCTCAGACGATCCCGTAGGTGAAGAAGCCAGTTGTGGAGGTCCTGGGCTGGCGTGGTTACACGGGGTCTGCGGTTGTGAGGCCGGTTGGATGTACTGCCAAATTCTCTAAAACGACATTTGAGGCGGCTTATGGTAGAGAAATTAACATTAAATTATCTGGAAACAGCTCTGGTGGATATTCCTGCAGTCAGCATGACAATTGCATCTGACTGCAGCAATCTGTGGCATTGTGTGACAAAGCTGCACATTTTAGAGTGGCCTTTTATTATCCCCAGCACAAGGTGCATCTGTGTAATGATCATGAGGTTTAATCAGCTTATAATATGCCACACCTGTCAGGTGGATGGATTATCTTGGCAAAGGATAAGTGCTCACTAACAGGGATGTAAACACATTTTTACACAATTTGAGAGAAATAAGCTTTTTGTGCATTTTTGGGATCTTTTATTTCAGCTCATGAAACTTGGGATCAACACATGTTGCGTTTATATTTTTGTTCTGTGTACCTCCATTCTTGCAAGTTATTTTATTGCTTGTGTTACTATTTCCTCTTATGTTACTCTGCTTCGTTGGGAAGGGCTTGTAAACAAGCATTTCACAGTCAAGTCTACAGCAGTTGTATTCAGCACGTGACAAATAACATTTGATTTGATTCTCCACCCAGGTAGCCTACTGCATGACCGTAAATCACATACACAGGGCAGGAAATTAATCCTGTTAACCAGTTTCAGTTTCCTCTGTACTCAAATCAAAGAAACAAGTTAGTATGCCTCCCTCTCTCCAAAGTGCCCAGGTCCTGGAGTTTAATTAAATGCCCCCCTCTGACAGACATTAATGACTGCCATCCGTCTCTGGGGAAAGTGGCAATGTGGTTATCAGCATTGGCTAACCCTGTTCTCTGGAGAGGGCACCCAAACACTAATACACACACGCACACACGTGTGCAGGCAAATGTGCATATGCACACACACGCAGGCACACACACACACACACACACACAAACTACTAATACATAATCAACACATCCAGCACTTCAGCTCAGCAGCATTTGATTAATTACTTCAAACAAACATTGGCTAATCGATTCCCCACCACTCTGGAATGAAGCAGGCTTGTGCAGCTGCACAAGTTATTTATGCTAATTAGCCTTAACGTTTTCAATTGAAACACTTTTATTAGTATTATTACCAGAGGATGTGAATGGTACTACAGAGATCTATTCTAATGTACGATAATATCATTCACTTTTTTTGGCCCAAATGAGAGACTTTAGGCACTGTTAGATTTGAATACATCTACTCCATCCTAACCTCCTATACCTTTGCTGTGCTCCCTTTTTTATTTTATGATCACATTTTCACTTTTATTTTTCTAAAACTACATTTCATTTTTGGTGATCACATTTGTACTTTTATTTTCATATAACTTAACGTCTTTATTTTGTCATCAGATTTTGACTTGTGTTTTGACTAAATATTTCTCTCCTGATCCCTGTTCAACAGCTGATGGATGAAGAGAAGGTGGCAGTGCTGTCGGAGATGGAGAAGCTTATGGGCTTATGTCAGCAGCTGCAGATGGGGGTGAGGACGCCGGTACAGGGCAAGACTGCCACCTTCCAGAAGGTACTATTATTGATATACTAGCTGTACATAATATGTTGAACTATGGTGTTGTTGTCAATGACTGGATTTGTTTTTGTAATGAAATCCACTTTTATTTAAGTTCTATGTTACACTAGTCCACAAAGGATTAGTTTATTAATTAGATTTGTCATACAGAATACAATACAAATATTGCCAGGAGAGCACATGACTATAAATATGGTTCTACCATGTTGAAATAAACCATTGTCCAAAATCTAGCTTGCCTACTACTCACTTAAACTGCAGACTGTGTATACTAATTGTACTACATACTGTTTAGAACGTACTGTTTAGTAAAAAACAAATGTGGTAAGCAACAAATATCAGCATACAAGGCCCATCCTGCAGAGAATGCATCATCTAATGCTCAATCTAAGCTTGATGCCCTCAATCTCACACAAATTATCAATGAACCCACCAGGTACAACCTCAAATCCGTAAACACAGGCACCCTCATAGATATCATCCTTACCAACATGCCCTCCAAATACACCTCTGCTGTTTTCATCTCAGAGATCACTGCCTCATTGCCTGCATCCGTAATGGGTCTGCGGTCAAACGACCACCCCTAATCACTGTCAAACGCTCCCTAAAACACTTCAGTGTAGTTGACCTGGCCCGGGTATCCTGGAAGGATATTGACCTCATCCCGTCAGTAGAGGATGCCTGGTTATTCTTTAAAAGTGCCTTCCTCGCCATCTTAAATAAGCATGCCCCATTCAAAAAATTTAGAACCAGGAACAGATATAGCCCTTGGTTCTCTCCAGACCTGACTGCCCTTGACCAGCCCAAAAACATCCTGTGGCGTTCTGCATTAGCATCGAACAGCCCCCGTGATATGCAACTTTTCAGGGAAGTTAGGAACAAATATACACAGGCAGTTAGGAAAGCTAAGGCTAGCTTTTTCAAGCAGAAATGTGCATCCTGTAGCACAAACTCAAAAAAGTTCTGGGACACTGTAAATTCCATGGAGAATAAGAGCACCTCCTCCCAGCTGCCCACTGCACTTAGGCTAGGAAACACTGTCACCACAGATAAATCCACTATAATTGAGAATTTCAATAAGYATTTTTCTACAGCTGGCCATGCTTTCCACCTGGCTACCCCTACCCCGGTCAACAGCCCTGCGCTCCCCACAGCAACTCGCCCAAACCTCCCCCACTTCTCCTTCACCCAAATCCAGATAGCTGATGTTCTGAAAGAGCTGCAAAATCTGGACCCCTACAAATCAGCCGGGCTAGACAATCTGGACCCTCTCTTTCTAAAATGATCTGCCGAAATTGTTGCAACCCCTATTACTAGCCTGTTCAACCTCTCTTTCGTATCGTCTGAGATTCCCATAGATTGGAAAGCTGCCGCGGTCATCCCCCTCTTCAAAGGGGGAGACACTCTAGACCCAAACTGCTACAGACCTATATCTATTCTACCTTGCCTTTCTAAGGTCTTCGAAAGCCAAGTTAACAAACAGATTACCGAACATTTCGAATCCCACCGTACCTTCTCTGCTATGCAATCTGGTTTCAGAGCTGGTCATAGGTGAACCTCAGCCACGCTCAAGGTCCTAAACGATATCATAACCGCCATCGATAAGAGACATTACTGTGCAGCCGTATTCATCGACCTGGCGAAGGCTTTCGACTCTGTCAATCACAACATTCTTATTGGCAGACTCAACAGCCTTGGTTTCTCAAATGATTGCCTCGCCTGGTTCATCAACTACTTCTCTGATAGAGTTCAGTGTGTCAAATCGGAGGGCCTGTTGTCTGGACCTCTGGCAGTCTCGAAGGGGGTGCCACAGGGTTCAATTCTCGGGCCGATTCTCTTCTCTGTATACATCAATGATGATGTCGCTCTTGCTGCTGGTGATTCTTTGATCCACCTCTACGCAGACGACACCATTCTGTATACCTCTGGCCCTTCTTTGGACACTGTGTTAACTAACCTCCAGACGAGCTTCAATGCCATACAACTCTCCTTCCGTGGCCTCCAACTGCTCTTAAATGCAAGTAAAACTAAATGCATGCTCTTCAACCGATCGCTCCTGCCCGCCCGTCCAGCATCACTACTCTGGACGGTTCTGACTTAGAATATGTGGACAACTACAAATACCTAGGTATCTGGTTAGACTGTAAACTCTCCGTCCAGACTCACATTAAACATCTCCAATCCAAAATTAAATCTAGAATCGGATTCCTATTTCGCAACAAAGCATCCTTCACTCATGCTGCCAAACATACCCTCGTAAAACTGACCAGCGATGTCATTTTCAAAATAGCCTCCAACACAATACTCAACAAATTGGATGCAGTCTATCACAGTGCCATCCGTTTTGTCACCAAAGCACCCTATACTACCCACCACTGCGACATGTATGCTCTCGTTGGCTGGCCCTCACTTCATACTCGTCGCCAAACCCACTGGCTCCAGGTCATCTATAAGTCTCTGCTAGGTAAAGCCCCGCCTTATCTCAGCTCACTGGTCACCATAGCAGCACCCACCCGTAGCACGGGCGCCAGCAGGTATATCTCACTGGTCACCCCCAAAGCCAATTCTTCCTTTGGCCGCCTCTCCTTCTAGTTCTCTGCTGCCAATGACTGGAACGAACTGCAAAAATCACTGAAGCTGGAGACTCTTACCTCCCTCACTAACTTTAAGCACCAGCTGTCAGAGCAGCTCGCAGATCATTGCACCTGTACATAGCTCATCTATAAATAGCCCATCCAATCTACCTCATCCCCATACTGTATTTATTTACTTATTTATCTTGCTCCTTTTTACCCCAGTATCTCTACTTGCACATTCATCTTCTGCACATTCTGCCATTCCAGTGTTTAATTGCTATATTGTAATTACTTTGCCACCATGGCCTATTTATTGCCTTACCTCCCTTATCCTACCTCATTTGCACATGCTGTATATAGATTTTTCTACTGTATTTTTGATTGTATGTTTGTTTACTCCATGTGTAACTCTGTGTTGTTGTATGTGTCAACCTGCTTTGCTTTATCTTGGCCAGGTCGCAGTTGTAAATGAGATCTTGTTCTCAACTAGCCTACCTGGTTAAATAAAGGTGAAATAAATAAATAAAAAATTGCGTTGATTCCCGCCATTCGTTCATTTTGGTACAGCGCGTCCCCTCAGCTGATTATCAGCTGTTGTCAGACACACGTGTCTCAAAATACAGTACGACATCCTGGCATTTAAAGCGTACAAAATGTTCTAAATTGCACATACTATAAAACGAACTCTTTCACATAACTAAAATGCTTAATATTTACAACGCAAGTATGGGTATTCAGACATGGCCATGGTTATAGGTAGCGTGAGAGAAACCGGCACTGAAAAGAAACCGGCAAAGGAGTATTGATGAACTGCAATGAAAAGAGACAGTCAACCCATTCTTAATACAGCATTGGCAGCATTGGGCAAACATTTGTTACTGTTTTACAGACAGAGGTCAATCATAAAAACATTATTGTAAAATTAAACCCTATAATGACACTGAGCTTAATGAACCTCTTAAAATCTGTTGGACAGTGATGAACTGACACGGGTCACCTTGTACTAATGGGAAAGGTTACAATCACGATGAGAGAATAGAGAATAACATGGTGTACATCCCAAATGGCATCCTATTCCCTATATAGGGCCCATAGGATTCTGGTCAAAAGTAGTGCATTATGTTGGGAATAGGGTGCCATTTGGAACACAACCATTGGGCTTCTCAGATTAATGTGAATCTGTTAGATAGGCATTGGCTTTCCCCTCAAGTTGTCATTAGCTAGACAGATCGGTCCTCTCTGTCCGTCACAAGGGAATTAAGGGTGTTTTAATCAGGCAAAAGTCATTGCTGAAAAGTATTTTTAAATGGAGCAGGAGATGGTGGTTGTGTGTGTTTGGTGTGTCTAGTGTTGGTTTAGAAACACTCTGTAGTGTTGGTTTAGAAACACTCTGTAGTGAGAGGTTTAGAAACACTGTAGTGTTGGTTTAGAAACACTCTGTAGTGTTGGTTTAGAAACACTCTGTAGTGAGAGGTTTAGAAACACTCTGTAGTGTTGGTTTAGAAACACCCTGTAGTGTTTGGTTAGAAAACACTCTGTAGTGGGAGAGGTTTATGAAACACTCTGTAGTGTTGGTTTGACATACTCTGTAGTGAGAGGTTTTAGCACACTCTTGTAGTGTTGGTTTAGAACACTCTGTGGTTGGTTTAGAACACTCTGTAGTGAGAGGTTTTAAGAAAACCCTCTGTAGTGAGAGGTTTAGAAACACTCTGTAATGAGAGGTTTTAGAAACCCTCGTAGTGTTGGTTTAGAACCAACTCTGTAGTGTTGTTTAGAAACACTCTGTAGTGAGCAGGTTTTAGAAACACTCTGTAGTGTAGGTTTTAGAAACACTCTTGTAGTGTTGGTTTAGAAAATCTCTGTTAGTGTTGGTTTTAGAAACACTCTGTAGTGTTGTTTTAGATAACACTGTTGTATGTGTTTTAGAACACTCTGTAGTGAGAGGTTTATGAAACGGGCTCTCCTGTATGTCGACTTGCGTCACTTACGAAACACCCCCTGTAGTTTGTTTAGAAACACTTCTGGTAGATGGTGTGTTTTCTTGGTTATAAAGAAACACCCTTAAATCACTGTAGCATGTTTGGTAAGTTAAGGAAACTTTTATCTAAACATCCGGTAGTAGTTCACGGTTTTAGCAAACACTCGAGTGTATGTTCATTAAAACCGAATGTACTAGCATATATAGAGAAGCTAGCTCTTCGGTCTCTAGACTCAAGCATGTATGTATCGGTTATAGAAACACGTCTGTATTGTGTCTGGTTTAGAAACACTCTGTAGACATGTTGGTTTAGAATTCACTCTGTTAGTTGCGTTGGTTTGAGAATATCATTTTCTGTAGTCGCGTCTCTGCGTCTTTAAACCACCTTCCACAGTCGTCTTTCTTCGCTAGTCGCAAGACAACGTGACAGGAGTGTTGGGAGTATAACATCTCTTGTAAAGTAGCGCTCCTCCCTTACGAGTTATGATGGAAACTTACTCTGTAGTTCGCTTGGTCTTTAGAAACCAATTGTAGTGCTTGGTTATTAAGAAAGTCTGCTGTATGTTGGGTAGGTTTTAGTTAAACACTCTGTAGTGATTGGTTCTAGATAACACCCACTGTACGTGTTTAGAGATTTACGAGAAAGCACTGCTTTTGTGTAGAATCCTGCGCTACTACAGGATGTAGATGAAACACCTGTAAGTGTTCGTTATTAGAAAAAACAACTTACTGTAAGGTGGTTGGTGGCTTTTCTAACGACTTACTCTGTACGTGTGTGTTTTCATGAGTTCTCATTGAGTGTTTTATATTGAAAAACCTCTCACCAATACAGAGCTTCTTGGTATGTTCTGAGAAGAGCTTTATCTCAAGTAACACGAATGGGTCTGGTAGTCGCTATAGACCAAGCTATTAGACAGACAGTGTCTTGTTAGCTGAGTTGGCTTTACGAAACACTCTGTAGTGTTGGAGTTTAGAAACACTCTGTATGTGTTAGGTTTTAGAAACACCTCTGATAGTGTGGTTTAAGAAACACTCTGGTAGTGTTGGTTTAGAAACACTCTGTAGTGTGTAGGTTTAGAAACACTCTGTAGTGTTGGTTTAGAAAACACTGCTGTAGTTGATTACACCTGTGTTTTAGAAACACTCTCTGTAGTGTTAGGTATTAGAATGACTTTCTATAGATAACCTTAGTACGGTGTTGCATTAGAGAGACTACTCTCGTAGTGTTGGTTAGAAAACACTCTGTAGTGTTGGTTTAGAATTTGCTACTCTGTAGTGAGAGGTTTGAAACCTAGTAAACATCTCTTAACCCTGTAGTGTTGGTCTTTAGTTAGAAACACTCTGTAGCTGGTTGGTTTACGACATCGTCTTAGTTCTTAGTGCTAGTCGCGCGTTTAGACACACGCACTCGTTAGTTCACTGTTAGAAACCACTCTGTAGTGAGGGTTTTAGAAACACTCTGTAGTGTTGGTTTAGAAACACTCTGTAGTGGTTGGTTTAGAAAACACTCTGTAGTGTTGGTTTTGAAACACTCTGTAGTGTTGGTTTAGAAACACTCTGTAGTGAGAGGTTTAGAAACACTCTGTAGTGTGGTTTAGAAACACTCTGTAGTGTTGGTTTAGAAACACTCTGTAGTGAGAGGTTTAGAAACACTCTGTAGTGAGAGGTTTAGAAACCTCTGTAGTGTTGGTTTAGAACACTCTGTAGTGTTGTTTAGAAACACTCTGTAGTGTTGGTTTAGAAACACTCTGTAGTGTTGGTTTAGAAACACTCTGTAGTGTTGGTTTAGAAACACTCTGTAGTGTTGGTTTAGAAACACTCTGTAGTGTTGGTTTAGAAACACTCTGTAGTGTTGGTTTAGAAACACTCTGTAGTGAGAGTTAGAAACACTCTGTAGTGTTGGTTTAGAAACACTCTGTAGTGAGAGGTTTAGAAACACTCTGTAGTGTTGGTTTAGAAACACTCTGTAGTGTTGGTTTAGAAACACTCTGTAGTGTTGGTTTAGAAACACTCTGTAGTGTTGGTTTAGAAACACTCTGTAGTGTTGGTTTGAAACACTCTGTAGTGAGAGGTTTAGAAACACTCTGTAGTGTTGGTTTAGAAACACTCTGTAGTGTTGGTTTAGAAACACTCTGTAGTGTTGGTTTAGAAACACTCTGTAGTGAGAGGTTTAGAAACACTCTGTAGTGTTGGTTTAGAAACACTCTGTAGTGTTGGTTTAGAAACACTCTGTAGTGTTGGTTTAGAAACACTCTGTAGTGAGAGGTTTAGAAACACTCTGTAGTGAGAGGTTTAGAAACACTCTGTAGTGTTGGTTTAGAAACACTCTGTAGTTTGGTTTAGAAACACTCTGTAGTGTTGGTTTAGAAACACTCTGTAGTGTTGGTTTAGAAACACTCTGTAGTGTTGGTTTAGAAACACTCTGTAGTGTTGTTTAGAAACACTCTGTAGTGTTGGTTTAGAACACTCTGTAGTGGAGTTAGAAACACTCTGTAGTGTTGGTTTAGAAACACTCTGTAGTGAGAGGTTTAGAAACACTCTGTAGTGTGGGTTTAGAAACACTCTGTAGTGTTGGTTTAGAAACACTCTGTAGTGTTGGTTTAGAACACTCTGTAGTGTTGGTTTAGAAACACTCTGTAGTGTTGGTTTAGAAACACTCTGTAGTGTTGTTTAGAACACTCTGTAGTGTTGGTTTGGAAACACTCTGTAGTGAGAGGTTTAGAAACACTCTGTAGTGTTGGTTTAGAAACACTCTGTGTGTTGGTTTAGAAACACTCTGTAGTGTTGGTTTAGAAACACTCTGTATGGTTGGTTTAGAAACACTCTGTAGTGTTGGTTTAGAAACACTCTGTAGTGAGAGGTTTAGAAACACTCTGTAGTGTTGGTTTAGAACACTCTGTAGTGTTGGTTTAGAACACTCTGTAGTGTTGGTTTAGAAACACACTGTAGTGTTGGTTTAGAACACTCTGTAGTGTTGGTTTAGAAACACTCTGTAGTGTTGGTTTAGAAACACTCTGTAGTGTTGGTTTAGAAACACTCTGTAGTGTTGGTTTAGAAACACTCTGTAGTGTTGTTTGAACACCCTGTAGTGTTGGTTTAGAAACACTCTGTAGTGAGAGGTTTAGAACACTCTGTAGTGTTGGTTTAGAAACACTCTGTAGTGTTGGTTTAGAAACACTCTGTAGTGTTGGTTTAGAAACACCCTGTAGTGTTGGTTTAGAACACTCTGTAGTGAGAGGTTTAGAAACACTCTGTAGTGTTGGTTTAGAAAACTCTGTAGTGTTGGTTTAGAAACACTCTGGTAGTGTTGGTTTAGAAACACTCTGTAGTGTTGGTTTAGAAACACTCTGTAGTGAGAGGTTTAGAAACACTCTGTAGTGTTGGTTTAGAAACACCTGTAGTGTTTGGTTTAGAAACACTCTGTAGTGTTGGTTTAGAAACACTCTGTAGTGAGAGGTTTAGAAACACTCTGTAGTGTTGGTTTAGAAACACTCTGTAGTGTTGGTTAAGAAACACACTGTAGTGTTGTTTAGAAACACTCTGTAGTGAGAGGTTTAGAAACACTCTGTAGTGTTGGTTTAGAAACACTCTGTAGTGTTGGTTTAGAAACACTCTGTAGTGTTGGTTTAGAACACTCTGTAGTGAGAGGTTTAGAGACATTCTGTAGTGTTGGTTTAGAAACACTCTGTAGTGTTGGTTTAGAAACACTCTGTAGTGTTGGTTTAGAAACACTGTAGTGTTGGTTTAGAAACACTCTGTAGTGTTGGTTTAGAAAACTCTGTAGTGTTTTGGTTTAGAAACACTCTGTAGTGTTGGTTTAGAAACACTCTGTAGTGTTGGTTTAGAAACACTCTGTAGTGTTGGTTTAGAAACACTCTGTAGTGAGACAACTTAGATGGTAATTATTAGATTCTTACTAGTGTCCCATGTATACATCAGCTTTCCCATGTATACATACCATTATTTGTTTTACCATTATCTGTATCTTTATGTTGTAATCATAATTATTACATTCTATCAGACCACCATCCTTGACATGTTTTTGAAATCTTTCTCTGTCTGTCTCTAGGTGGATTCCTCCATTCAGAACACTAGAGCCATCATTACTGTGGTGATCTACCTGCTGCCAGTCTGTAACAAGATTGTCAGAAAGGTGAGAGGTCACAGTTGACATCAGCTCATCTACCAAGTGGTTCAAGTGCACCCTCTTACCAATGTTTACTGGGGTTTGAGTACACTTTTTTTTAAGTACAGATGAATATATCAATGGTGGTCATTTTCCAATGTTTTATTACTCTACCTTATCCTGTGTCTGTGTCTCCAGTATAAGTCAGAGAGAAGCAATCTGGGTTCTCCACAAAGCTGGAGGGACAGGCAGTCGTCCACGGCCGTCAAAGACGACGTGCTCAACGGCAAGAACAGCAACGGCTTCGGGGTCAAATCCCTGGAGCAGCATATGGCCAACCTCACCTTCCTGGAGAGCAAGTAGTCCAGTCCAGCGACCTTTGATCCCTAACCTGTATCACCTATCAGAGTTGGAGCGTACCATTGTCGACCACCAGGGGGCGACATACATGAAACCTCACTCACGCAGACATAATAGCAGTGGACCCACCCCACTCACACGTGCCTCTGTCAGTGTAATCAGCCCATTCGCTTTGTGGTGTAACTGTTACCTGTAGCACATCTCAGCCAAATACAGCAGATGTATGAACAAATATAAAAAATATATGCTGTAATGAAATCCATCGCCAGTGCATGATGCCATCACCTGACAGGTCTTTTAATCTCCTTTTATCAATCCCTGTGATTTGGGCTGTTAAACCAGCTTTCTGATTGCCTGGTCCCAGATCAGTTTTGGCTGTCTTATCAACTTCTATGGCCATTGTCATGAGGAGTTGGCAGGACAGCCCAAACAGACCTGGTAGCAGACCCGCTTTCTGCTGTTTCTCTCACTGTTGTACGCCAACCAAATCCCATCATGGTTTAGTAATTATTGAGTGAAATCAATGCTCTCACTTTGATGCCAAATAAGAGAGTAAATGGATGGTTTAATCAGGGTATTATGACACTTGGCTTGCTAATAGACTGAAACATAAGGCTCATATTATTGCTCCATTTCAGCAGAGGCGGAGACAATTTTATCTAATTGACTTTCTACTGTCTTTAGAGTATTGAATCACATTCAGTGTTTGTGGTATACTGTTTTATGCATTTTTCAGAAGACATCTAAAAGATTGCTGGCCTACTAGCGCATGAGTCAAATCAACTGTGGTTTTGTAGCTGTTCCTTATGAAGTGTACTTGTAATTAAGGGTATGTCCCAAATGGCACCCTATTCAGTGCACTACTTTTGACCAGCGCCCATAGGTCTCTGGTCAAAAGTAGTGCACCTGGTTTCGCAAAATATTTTGGCCCGCGACCCCATTTTGGTCAGAATTTTGAAAAAATTTATGTAATCAATGTCTGTTTACTTTTTTAATTGGGGCAATGACAGTATTACAAATCAGTCTGACACTACTTTTGACAGTATTTCAATCTAAAGTATGGTTTGAAGTGACGGAAATGCATCAGAAAGGTATTGGGAAGTTCAGAAGATTATCAGGCAATCATTTTGTAAGATCTTCTGTGTAGAGAAGAACATGATGTTATTTTTCCTCCGGTCTGATTTAGTGCCTGTTCTAATTAGTTCTGTGTGGCTTGTGGGCATTGTAGGTGTTCCTGAGAGTCTTATCTTTCAGTGATGGGGTCATAATATTTTATAGCTTAAACCATTCAAAAGACTGAGACACATTTGTAGGAAGAAAACAGAAACCTTATTATAACTGCATCTAGTGGCTACTGGAGATTACTGATGTGACCCCTGTTCTATGAACCAAGTGCAATTTCTTCTTTTTTTCAGTTTCTCTCGTGACCCCTAGTTTGGAAAACACTGGAAAAGGGTGTCATTTGGGACACAGGCTAAGACTGCCTTGTGGGCTATTGTGTATTACAGTGTATTATTATGGTACTTGAAGCATAGATATATACAGGTAACTGCCAAAATAAAGGAAACACTTGAGTAAATGACAGATACAAAGTATATTGAAAGCAGGTGCCTCCACACAGGTGTGGTTCCTGAGTTAATAAAGTAATTAACTTCCCATCATGCTTAGGGTCATGTATAAAAACACCCAGTTGCCCTGTATTTTGGCTACCATGGCTAGAAGAGATCTGTGACTTTGAAAGAGGGGTCTCAAAGGAGCACAGGGGGTTTAAAGGGTGTGTGTGTCTCATTCACCAGATCTCAACCCAATTGAACACTTATGGGAGATTCTGGAGCGACGCCACCATCAACAAAACACAAAATGATGGAATTTCTAGTGGAAGAATGGTGTCGCATCCCTCCAATAGAGTTCCAGACACTTGTAGAATCTATACCAAGGTGAATTGAAGCTGTTCTGGCAGCTGGTGGTGGCCCATTAAGACACTATGTTGGCGTTTCCTTTATTTTGGCAGTTACCTGTAGCTATAGCCACTGAGGTGACGATTCTGGTACTACTAAACCTGAATGGTTAGTGTGAAGACTGCATAACCATATAAAGCTTTAGAGTTGATTGTGTATGGCTGTAGCTAATGTCATCTTCTGTTGAGTAAAGAAACCACAGATGTGCAGAAACAGATGTACTTTTAGACCATCTATCCTTTTGACAGTTGAATGATTGATAAACAGAACACAAATCTAAATAAACATTATTTTTCTTAAAACAGGTTTGATTGTGTCATTTATTAAGGTATGTACAGTACACAAAAAATACATATTTATCTAACAGAACAAAAATGTGGGCTTGTTTGGTACATACTGACATAATGGAAATATCTTAGACTTCCTCCTTTGAAAATAAATGTCACGTTCCATCAACGATCATAATAAAGAGCAAAACATTTCAAAAAGGTATCTAATAAAACTTAACTGGCTCTGAATTTATTCATGTTACATCAAAGCAAACAAAACAGTATTTGCCCTGGACTGCCTACAGGTAAGGTAGAGGCTAGAGAACTTAAAAGGCACAGTGCATTACCTCCAGCACCCCAGATATCTGCACTGTCATCCACCACAGGCATAAGTCCATATCTGGACAGGGGTATGCACTATGCTGTGATGTAAGTACCTAGGTCTGGCTGGGCCTGAGACGAGGGACCCCCTCCAACAGAGCTGCCCCAGGAAAGGTCACTCCAGCTGGGCTGAGGAGAGTGTGAGGAGTCCCTGTGACCTCATTCCTAAGCATGGCTCTGGCTGTGGCTCTGGCTGTGGCTCTGGCTGGGTGCTTCTGGTCCGTTTAGAGACAACGCTCTCGTACTCCTCTCTGCTAAGGAGACCATTAGTGACCGTCTTGCTCTCCTCTATTTTAGGGAGGATGACCGCAATGTATCCCTCAGTGGAAGGCTGGTCAAATACACATGAAAGACAGGTAGGACAGTTAGCCATGTTAATGGTAATGTGATTTACCATCTCAATGGGGTATATGTAAATGGGGAACATTAGATTGACCAAAAATGTGTTTTAACTGGTATGAAGCTTATGGAAATGTTCCTCACCTTTCCCAGTAAAAGTTCTGGTCTTTCAAGAATATCCTCATTGACCTCCAATAGCCGACCCCTTATGCAGCTGAAAAGATGAACCAGGATTATATTTCAGGCTAATTTAAAAAGACCTGAGTAGTGAATGGCACTAACCATAAAGGGTAGATTATCTCCAGAGGTGAAAATCCTAATACAAGAGCAGCAAAGGTTGTAATCACCTGTAAATGGTGTACTCCACACCATCTGTACATGTTATTCTACACAAAGGAGCGAACTCTGTGAGGAACTGTCCTCCCTGGAAATGAAGAAGACACGTGTTAGTTTGACAGTCACAAGACAGAAAATCAAAGGATGTCAGTACCATAGTATATGTAATAGTAGTGTAAAATATAATAATAACCCTAATACGCCAGAGTATCCTTACGGCAGGTAGCCTCGCCGTTAAGAGCTTTGGGCCAGTAACCGAAAGGTCGCTGGTTCAAATCCTGAAGCAGACTAGGTGAAAAGTCTGTGCCCTTGCTCAAGGCACTTCACCCAAATTTCTTCTGTAAGTTGCAGTGTCTGCTAAATGACTAAAATGTAACAATATACTAGACTATATTAACAACAACAAAAATCACTTAAGTTTTAGCAGTACATACCAATGATTTGTTTTGATGCCACCACACCTCCATCTTGGCAGTCCCACACCATTGTAAAAAATATTTAACTATAGAAATGCATTTACTAATGTCTACATTTGTTTTTAGTAGTGCTGAGCGATTAACTGAAAAGTAGGTTCAATTATTTGAATTCCATTTCTTTAATTTTTTTATG
This sequence comes from Salvelinus sp. IW2-2015, assembly GCF_002910315.2. Lineage (NCBI taxonomy): Eukaryota > Metazoa > Chordata > Actinopteri > Salmoniformes > Salmonidae > Salvelinus > Salvelinus sp. IW2-2015. Next base: position 3,624,941 of record NC_036869.1, read on the forward strand.
TGATCTCAATGCTCACATTTCAGTTACTCTAGAGATAAATCAGATCCAGCCTGAACTGTGAGATGTAATAGGGAGTTGTAGTTTCCAACAGGCCAATATTAGCGCATATAACTTGGTAATTAACTACAATACCCATAATCCATTGTGCATCTACTTGTCCGGCCTGCTACATTAGGTTAGTGTGCTGCAGCCTGGAGAGAAGAATGGCAATTGTAAGGGGAATATAAAGAGCAGCTGTTGCTTCGCAAGGTATCTCTACCTGAGAACACATGATCTAAGTGAATGACAGTTGGTATTCAGCAGTCATAAAAGTATGCATTATTACCTTTGAAGAACTACTAAAATTGTGATTTTGTCAGGCAGCAGCTCTATAGAGATGAGATGACTTGGAATGAAATAATGTCATGAAATAAAAAATCTTATATACACAACTTAAATATTTTAAAGTAATGTGAATAAATTATGGTTAATAAGTGATAAGCAGTTAATTGTTAGTTAATTGTTTTATTCTGTATTGTTACAGCATTCAACCTAAATAATCGAAACCGAACCGACCTCAAGATGGACTAATCGCTCAGCACTTTTTTGGGGCCATGTTTATTCTATTGCATACTTTTAAATTATATTACAGTAGGTGAGCTAAACATAAAAAAAAATGCTAAATTAAAGTGTATATTAAAACATATTCTTTAAAGTATTTTTTTATGGTACTAATGTTACCCTCCCCACTACAATTTTTTATTTTTATTAAATAGCCTACATGTAACTTTGTCCTTGAAACATTTTAATGAAATATGGAGGACTACTTTTCTGAGGAGTGCCAATATGGCCAACCCATTGCTTCAAAGCCTCTCCATGGCCAAAACATAGCATCAGCAAAGCAGGATTTATAAACATCATTGGTACATACTCTCTTTGACTTCCCAGACACTCTGTTATGCAGGCGACTGCAGCCAGCGCTGATCTGATAGTTGATGCTCTTGATTGACCTGCCGTTCTGAAGGATAGGGTGACTCTCTGCCAGGGTGATGACACAGATTCTGTCAAAAGAGATCCACAGGAACACATTTGCGCCATGTTTAAATTTACAGAAAATAAATCATGTTGTCTGTGGAGGTAGCAAAGCAGGAACAACATCGGGAGTGTTGTGTCCCAAAGCAACGCGTTGATGAGCTGCAGTTTTGTTTAAGAGCTGCACTTTGGCAATTTTAAGTAGGAAATGAACACATTATCTTAGCCAGCTACCTGTTTGAATGCTGAAGAACGCACTGGTCTTCACAATCCTTGCCCTTGATATCTAAGCACAAAGAAGAATACATCGTTCGTTACAACTTTATTCATTCATAAAAAAATAAGCCAGTGGTCCGCAACCATGGACAAGGAGGGATACGGGTTTGGGGGTTTTGGGACCAGCCAGTTCTTAAAGAAATTAGTCCACTGCCAATTCTATGAAAATACATCGCAAAATCTGTCAGGCTAGTTACCATAACCAAAGCCAAAACACACGTGTTGGTCTCATGTCGACACCCAGTGTCAGTGGTCAACACTGGTAACGTTAGCTAAAATATGTCTAGTTATCTAATAAGTTACCTGTTTTATACCATCGAGTGTAATACCGATCGATGACAGAGGGTGCCTTATTATGCTCCATGTCTTCCATTGATACAAGTACTAAAGGGCATTAGCTAGCTAGCTAAATAAAAGACAAATGTTTGACAGATAAATGTACAAATGCTTCGATTTCGTGACGGAGTGTAAACACTGTTACACACTTCGGGTCCGTCCCTTTCAAAAATCCGGAAGACTTTCAAATTGAAATTCCAAACGTTCCGAGAACCTTTTAATCCGTTATGAAATGACTTGATGTCAACCAAAGATTTATATATATACCCAGGGTTGGGTAGGCTGCTTTCTAAATGTAATCCGCTACAATTACTAGTTACCTGTCCAAAATTGTAATCAGTAAAGTAACTTTGGGGTTACCCAAACTCAGTAACGTAATCGGATTACTTTCAGTTTCTTTTATATTACTTTCCCATAAGAGGCATTAGAAGACAAAAAAGTAATATTACCAATTGAACGACATATATTGTAGAATAAATCAATGTTAGAGTGTACATAGCTTGCCATAAATGGATGTTGCATTTTACTTTATGGTTATGTAGGCTTCTTCTAAGTCATCTTTTTTTACCACAGATATTAATATGATTTTGCTATATCTTTACATTAAAAACCAAAGTCGGTCAGATTTCCATTAATTACAATTCATTTATTACCCCTATATATTCAATAATAGCACTTGGAAAACTGCAAATATAGATTAGCCAAATTGTAATTAGCCTACTCTGTTGTTTATGATTTAGATTTTGTTGATTGGGGTCATTGTTTTGAGAAATACTGCTCTTATAGAATGGCATGCTTTGAGCACTACCGAAAAGTGCTATTTGCATGTGAAGACCATGGTGCTTGCCTACGGAGCTGTGAGGGGAACGGCACCTCCGTACCTTCAGGCTCTGATCAGGCCCTACACCCAAACAAGGGCACTGCGTTCATCCACCTCTGGCCTGCTCGCCTCCCTACCTCTGAGGAAGTACAGTTCCCGCTCAGCCCAGTCAAAACTGTTCKCTGCTCTGGCACCCTAATGGTGGAACAAACTCCCTCACGACGCCAGGTCAGCGGAGTCAATCACCACCTTCCGGAGACACCTGAAACCCCACCTCTTTAAGGAATACCTAGGATAGGATAAAGTAWKCCTCCTAACCCCCCCCTCCCCCTTAAAAGAGTTAGATGCACTATTGTAAAGTGGTTGTTCCACTGGATATCATAAGGTGAATGCACCAATTTGTAAGTCGCTCTGGATAAGAGCGTCTGCTAAATGACTTAAATGTAAATGTAAATGAATAATGTATGCCATAGTCTGCATTTGCTATAGGCCTATTGTTTATATTGTTTGTTGGTGACACTTTGAATACTCGATAATTTGCAGCAATTTGTCTATCAAAAGGGCGCGAGTTTGAGGATGTGTCCGTCAGGACTATGGACATACGTTTTTGAATCAGCACGAATTAGATTGAGCAATAAAAGCCCCACAGTATGGAGAACAATACCACGGAGGAGTTGGGAGAACCTCTGTCAAACTTTTATTCCAAAGGATGGGATCTGCACTATGCAGCTGTTGCAAGAGCGCATTTTTCACTGGCTGTCTACTGGTCGCAAAAACAATGCTCGATAGGCAGATTAAACTTGTTCAATTCAACCATTATTGGGTTAAAATACTCATATAGCCTACATTTGTGAACAGCCATCCACAATAACCACAATCCGTAAGGCGCAAATAGTTAAATGAGAGAGCAGCAGTGTGATTCACCTCAATGCGCTATGTAGACATCAAATCAAATCAAATTGTATTAGTCACATGCGCCGAATACAACGGGTGTAGACCTTACAGTGAAATGCTTACTTACTAGCCCCTAACCAACAATGCAGTTTAAAAAATACGGATAACAATAAGAAATAAAAGTAACAACTAATTGAAGAGCAGCAGTAAAATAACAATAGTGAGACTATATACAGGGGGGTACTGGTACAAGTCAATGTGTGGGGGCACCGGTTAGTTGAGGTAATATGTACATGTAGGTAGAGTTATTAAAGTGACTATGCATAGATGATAACAACAGAGAGTAGCAGCGGTGTAAAAGGGAGGGGGCAATGAAAATAGTCTGGGTAGCCATTTGATTAGGTGTTCAGGAGTCTTATGGCTTGGGGGTAGAAGCTGTTTAGAAGCCTCTTGGACCTAGACTTGGCGCTCCGGTACCGCTTGCCGTGCTGTAGCAGAGAGAACAGTCTATAACTAGGGTGGCTGGAGTCTTTGACAATTTTTAGGGCCTTCCTCTGACACCGCCTGGTATAGAGGTCCTGGATGGCAGTAAGCTTGGCCCCAGTGATGTACTGGGCCATTCGCACTACCCTCTGTAGTGCCTTGCTGTCGAAGGCTGAGCAGTTGCCATACCAGGCAGTTATGCAACCAGTCAGGATGCTCTCGATGGTGCAGCTGTAGAACCTTTTGCGGATCTGAGGACCCTTGCCAAATATTTTCAGTCTCCTGAGAGGGAATAGGTTTTGTCGTGCCCTCTTCACGTGCTTGGTGTCTTGGTGTGCTTGGACCATGTTAGTTTGTTGGTGATGTGGACATCAAGGAACTTGAAGCTCTCAAACTGCTCCACTGCAGCCCCGTTGATGAAAATGGGGGAGTGCTCGGTCCTCTTTTTCCTGTAGTCCACAATCATCTCCTTTGTCTTGATCACGTTGAGGGAGAGTTTATTGTCCTGGCACCACACGGCCAGGTCTCTGACCTCCTCCCTATAGGCTGTCTCGTCATTGTCGGTGATCAGGCCTACCACTGTTGTGTCATCGGCAAACTTAATGATGGTGTTGAAGTCGTGCCTGGCCGTGCAGTCATGAGTGAACAGGGAGTACAGGAGGGGACTGAGCACGCACCCCTGAGGGGGCCCCTGTGTTCAGGATCAGCATGGCGGATGTGTTTTTACCTACCCTTACCACATGGGGGCGGCCCGTCAGGAAGTCCAGGATCCAGTTGCAGAGAGAGGTGTTTAGTCCTAGGGTCATTAGCTTATTGATAAGCTTTGAGGGCACTATGGTGTTGAACGCTGAGCTGTAGTCAATGAATAGCATTCTCACATAGGTGTTCCTTTTGTCCAGGTGGGAAAGGGCAGTGTGGAGTGCAATAGATATCAGTAAGTGATATCCGTATCGCCCGTAGGCTACACCACTGCTGTCTTCCTTACCTCCAAGTGTTTGTTCAAGTTGGATAATCTTTGGATACCGACGACAGCAGTCACACCATTGGAAGACATAGCTTGGACTGTAGCCTACAAAAGCCTATTCTTGCTATTTTCCCGCAATTCATCAAATTATTTTGGTGTGTCATCATAGTGGTCTCTGACTTGTGGTCAGACTTGCTCAGGCTGAACAAATTTAAACTTTTTTCAATGCTGATTTGGATTTGATTGAGAAAACAGAAAAGTGTCAAATAATTTGTTTGCAAACATCCTTTTTTAATTTAAAAGTAATCCTAAAGGTAATCATCTATTTTTCCAAAGTATCTGTAATTTGATTACAATATTTTAGCTGGTAAGTAATGGATTAGAGTTACAGTTTTTTTATAATCCGTTACATGTAACTGATTACATGTAATCTGTTACTCCCCAAGCCTGTATATACCCTAGATCAGTGGTTCCCAAACCTTTTATAGTTCCATACCCCTTCAAACATTCAACCTCTAGCTGCATACCCCCTCTAGCACCAGGGTCAGCGCACTCTCAAATGTTGTTTTTTTGCCATTAAGCCTGCCACACACACACTATACGATACATTTATTAAACATAAGAATGAGTGTGAGTTTTTGTCACAACCCGGCCCGTGGGAAGTGACAAAGAGCTCTTATAGGACAAGGGGACAAACAATAATATAATAATAATCAATAAGTTTGCTCTTTATTTAACCATCTTACATATTAAACCTTATTTGTTCATCGACAATTGTGAATAACTCACCACAGATTAATGAGAAGGGTGTGCTTGAAAGGAGGCACATAACTCTGCAATGTTGGGTTGTATTGGAGAGAGTATCAATCTTAAATAATTTTCCACACACTGTCTGTGCCTGTATTTAGTTTTCATGCTAGTGAGGGCCGAGAAACCACTCTCACATAGGTACGTGGTTGCAAAGGGCATCAGTGTCTTAACAGCGCGATTTGCCAAGGCAGGATACTCTGAGCGCAGCCCAATTCAGAAATCTGGAAGTGGCTTCTGATTAAATTACATTTTCACAAAACCGCTTGTTGCAATTTCGATGAGGTTATCTTGTTTTCTCTCGCCTGAGTAGCCTCGTTTCACTGCCAAAAATTAAATTAAATCATCTGTGGCGTCGGGAGCAACTGCTTGCCCGCGCGTTACCACTCCACTATGTCTCCCTGTCACGGCTTTTGCGCCATCAGTACAGATACCAACATGAGCAGCAGCTACGTTTGGCTACATACGGAACCCCTTAAAAGCAACTTCTCGTTTTGAAATCAGCCTATGTGGCATTGAAATGAGTCAAAAACATTTATTCCACTGTCAAAATTGACTACAACGTGTAAATGGGATAATTTTGGTCATGAAGTCAGTCTCATCAAAAACTGATATTTGCGAGATGATAGGAAAAAATAGTATGTCACGGAATGAAGGGTAGGCTACCGTAACAGTTTTCATTGGGTTGGGTTTACTTCCAATCCTGCCCACAAGCCCACCAATGTACATGGGACAATATTTTTAAATGTCAATAGCTCCAAATTTCAATGACTTAAAAAACCTCAAACCAACTATAAATGGTAGAAATTCATGTACAAATATTGAAAGCATTAAATAAGACAACTTAAATATTTGCAACATGAAAATATTGTCCCATTTTCATATTGTCCCATTTACATCTCCACTGGGATTCTCTGCCTCTAACCCTATTACAGGGGCTGAGTCACTGGCTTACTGGTGCTCTTCCATGCCGTCCCTAGGAGGGGTGTGTCACTTGAGTGGGTTGAGTCACTGACGCCCCCCCTTGGGTTGTGCCGTGGTGGAGATCTTTGTGGGCTATACTCGGCCTTGTCTCAGGATGGTAAGTTGGTGGTTGAAGATATCCCTCTAGTGKTGTGGGGGCTGTGCTTTGGCAAAGTRGGTGGGGTTATATCCTGCCTGTTTGGCCCTGTCYGGGGGTATCATCRGATGKGGCCACAGTGTCTCCTGACCYCWCCTGTCTCAGCCTMCAGKATTTAKGCTGCAGTAGTTTATGTGTCGGGGGGCTAGGGTCAGTCTGTTATATCTGGAGTATTTCTCCTGTCTTATCCGGTGTCCTGTGTGAATTTAAGTATAATCTCTCTAATTCTCTCTTTCTTTCTCTCTTTCTTTCTTTCTCTCAAAAGACCTGAGCCCTAGGACCATGCCTCAGGACTACCTGGCATGATGACTCCTTGCTGTCTCCAGTCCACCAGTCCGTGCTCCTGCTCCAGTTTTAACTGTTCTGCCTGCGGCTATGGAACCCTGACCTGTTCACCGGAAGTGCTACCTGTCCCAGACCTGCTGTTTTCAACTCTCTAGAGACAGCAGGAGCGGTAGAGATACTCTGAATGAAAAGCCAACTGACATTTACTCCTGAGGTGCTGACCTGTTGCACCCTCGACAACTACTGTGATTATTATTATTTGACCATGCTGGTCATTTATGAACATTTGAACATCTTGGCCATGTTCTGATATAATCTCCACCCGGCACAGCCAGAAGAGGACTGGCCACCCCTCATAGCCTGGTTCCTCTCTAGGTTTCTTCCTAGGTTTTGGCCTTTCTAGGGAGTTTTTCCTAGTCACCGTGCTTCTACACCTGCATTGCTTGCTGTTTGGGATTTTAGGCTGGGTTTCTGTACAGCACTTTGAGATATCAGCTGATGTAAGAAGGGCTATATAAATACATTTGATTTGATTTGCATTGTGTAATTTATTGATGGTCCCTAACTAGCCCCAGAGACAGGCTATCAAATGTCAAACCAATTTTGCCACAGTCACACACCAGCCAGCTGAAACTAATTGGTGAAAGAAGTTGGCTAGCAACAGCTAGCCTAGGCGACTTCAAGACACAAGAACTGGTTAGACTGTTTCAAGTTTTCTAGAAGGGTGAGTGACTGTAGCTGTGTGCTGTTTTGGCAGAGTGAATGTACAAACGCTTGCCACGTGCGAACACACACAAGAGACACCCACAAGCGACCCTGGGGAGCTTTGTGTTCACATTGCCCTAAAAAAGGGAACCAGACCGCGGAATTCAAGCGAACCGAACTCAGACCACCTCTCAAGATTAACCGAACCGCACTAAATTCATAAAAATTACCTGAAAGGGACCTTGTGAAAACACCCGTAGGTTCAATGTTGCTGCATTGCAGTTTCCTACATGATCCCTCAAACAAGCTGTCAGTTTCTCATGCCCTTCAAGCTCAACTTGATGTGATTACTAATGAATCCAACCCCTAAAACTGGGTTAAATCCTAAATGCTCCGAAACAAGTGTTTCATCAATTAATAATGCCCTTCACAATCAACACTTCCCAATAGTTATCACATCAGTAGCTATTACATAATATATTTCAACATATATTTACAACTTTTTCTTCACTTCTTCCCTAGGGAAGGCTGATGCAGAGAATCTTAGCAGAGGGTAAAACTGCTGACTCTATTTCAAATCTCCATCAGTATTCTCCTGAGAGGATACAGTATAGACCAACCTTTTCAAACTTCCAAGGTCCATCCATTTTACATCATGATAAATGAGGATGCCAGATCCCACATGGACAGGTAGGTAGTTAAGGTTTTGCAATTTCACCTCTTTCCTTAAATCAATGTCAAGCTCTTTAGAATGTTCTATCTGAATGAACACTCACACTTTTCTAATTTTCTGGTCAAGTTTTCTGTACATTCAGCTGGTTTTGTTGTGGAGTAGGTCTACTGTGTAATAGCCCACATAGGCACCCAGCCGTTTGATTGACGTTTCCCAAAATGTCTGAAAGGATAGCTTTCAACTTGTGCAACCCCTGACCTCTCTCCTCCAGCAAAGTGTGCTTGGATCATTATTGTGACTTTTACTCTCTGTTATAATGCCACTAGATGTCCCTGTAATACAACCTTGGAGAGGTTAGTTCATGGCAAATCCATCAGGGTAATACAAGCCATACACATGCTAGTTAGTCACAGTCTCTACAGTTTTAATTGATGATTCATCCCGGCTAATCTTCCGAACGTAGGCTCCTACTGATTGATGTGTTTTGCTCTGATTCTGTTAACGGTATTGCAATAAAAATCTGTTTTATTTCCTGGAAGTTCTTATCAATATCAATCAAACTTTTATACTCAGCTTTAATGTTTCTCGCAGGCCTCATATAAATATTCCTCCATGCAAATTATTGTCACTGATTACGTAATGATTTCTAAGGG